>NW_024068756.1:0-100756 GCF_009389715.1 Phoenix dactylifera
AGTGAGGTTATTGTAGTTTGACTGCACACATACATGGTCTCTAGCCATATGGGTCCATGCAGTGTAGATTGGCTGCAGTAGGTTCACTGTAGGAGTAGGGTATGCACCTATAAGGAATCTATCGACTTTGATAGAAGAGGAGTGATCCTATGTGATTTGTTAGACTGAGTTCTAAGACCTTGGCCAGGGCAGTAATATAAAGTGAAAAAAGAGTTTCCACTATCGAACTCAAGTCAAATAAATCTTGACATATGACAGACGATGGGGTTTGACGAGTTGTCCATGACCTCCGTCCTGTAGGGATCCACGATAGTAGGATTGTATCACACGTTAACTGCACCTAGAGGTTCATCATTCCATTCTGCTGGGTAGCCACTACATGCTGCTAGGTGTCACTGGTGGATGGTGGGACTCATAGGGATTATCTGGATGATTGATAAACCCTAATGAGTTGAGTTGGAATCGTTCCAACCCATTGAAAGGAGTTTTCAATGATATTGAGATAGAGATCACAATATATCTCACTACCAGTCAGAATAGAACCTATGGGGTCATACACACTAGAAGTATTGACCGATCCGATGGTTGAAATCGTGATTAGGAATCACAAGAAATCAATTTGATTGATAAGAAGTTGAAGAAGGAACAAAGGGAATTAATTAATTGGACTTGAAACAAGAGTCCTACTTCGGGTAGGATTCCTAGAGTCCTGATTGGATTAGGACTGGGAATCCTAGTTGGAGTAGGACTGGGATTCCTATTTGGAATAGGATTCCTCAATCCTAATGAGATTAGGAGTTTTGAATCAAAATTGGATTCCTACTTGGAGTAGGATTCCTAGAAATCCTAATTGGATTAGGACTTTGGATTCAAATAGAGTCCTAATTGGATTAGGACTAAAATTAAACAAATCCTAATTAGATTAGGATTCCTTAAGTCTAAATTAATTAATAATCTAATGAATCAACATGACTCCTAATTGGATTAGGATTGAAGAGTTCAATTGAGTCATGGTTCATTCAAGTCCTAATTGGATTAGGACTAGCATAGATTGAACCCAATTTGGCCAATCCTAATTAGATTAGGATTAAACCATGAGAGAGGCACCTAATCCTCTTTGGAAGAGGATTAGGTTAACCAAGTAAGAGGGGCATAAGCCCCTCTCATCTTGGATGGTGCGGATTGAAGAAGAGAGGGGCCGGCGCCCCCCTTCTTTCTTTGGAAAACCATCTAGGGCTCCTACTTTGGAGGAGCCCTTGATGGCTATAAAAGACACCATGAGGCCGGCGCCCTAGGCATTGGAGTCCTCTTCCTCTTGTGCCGTGGCCACCCTCTTCCTCCCTCTAAGTTGCAGCCGCAAGCAAGGGAAGAAACCTCCAAGTGTTGGCGGCCTCCTCCTCTTCCTTTTCTTCATCCAACGCTAGCAACAGAAGAAGGCTGTGCAGGGGCTCATCTTCTTCCTCTTCTTCATCCTTCTTCTTCCTCCTCTCAAGCACTTTCAAGAGTTGAAAGAAAGAGAGGAGATCAGCCATCAAAGCTATCTCTGCAAGGGAGCTAGCACCCCGGTGAGATAGAGAGCTTGGATCGGATCCTGCTTCGTGTGGATACCTGTAGAGGCCGGACGTTTGAACGGCTTCAAGCGAACCCTCTTCCAAAACCACGAATTCAGATTTGCGGTGATCATCTACCCGCACAAGGTGAAGATTTGATCTTCCTATTAGTTTTAAAAGTTTTAATTCTTACCTAATTACGAAAGGTCTCGAAACAACGTTCATGCGATGAACGTCAAACCCGTGCATGCCGATTCCGCTGCCATCTGATTTAATTTTTGAAATATCAGCGGCATGGGCGGGTTCCCAACACTATTTACAGTCACAACCATCCCAAGTTAACAGCAGTTCTGAAATGATCGGCATATTAATCTTCCATTCATAAGTTTATAGCACAAAATAAAGCAAAGGATGCAATCAAAACAAATGGCACTACCCAGAATAATTAGACTAAGATAGAACCCCTAGAAAGAAATTAGAGAAATAAGAAGCAAGCATAATCGCCAAGCAAATCTGTCAGGCACATGACAACGGATATCTTCTTGATAGAAAGAACCAATGAGAGGATTGGAGACAATGAGAATGCAAATTCAGGCTTGGCAATGATTTTGGCAACGTCGTCATAGGATGTTCGAGGCAACCATGGCTTCTATTATATACAACTAAAATAGAAGCTCAAACTTGTGCTAAACTCTCCATCGACTATGTGGATGTCTATATTAATGATATTATTAATATAGTTCTTGATGATCATTAATGACAAGAAGCAAAATTCAACAATGGTTGGAGGGGAAAAAAAACATATCCTGCTCATTGTACGAGTTATATACTGATACATAACTAAAATGAAGGATCAGCCTATGTTGAGCTCTCCATTGAGGCATGTACTAATGATATCATTTATATAGTTTTTTTATCTTAGATAATAAGTAGGGCTCTTCCATATATTCTATTTTTTATCTAATTATATATAATTAAAATAGAATTTCAATTTGTGCTTAGCTCTCCATTCACTACGTAGATGCCCATAGTAATGATATCATCTAATGATTCTTTGTTTTGGATAATAAATAGGACTCTTATATCAAATCCTCTTTTACTATCTATTCTATTATATATATATATATATATATATATATATATATATATAAAGAGAGAGAGAGAGAGACTCGGCTTTGGCTAAACTCTTCATTCGTCACATAGATATTTTGGATAATAACTAAGATTCTTATATCTATTGTTTTTTATTATGCATTCTGTTTTTTATTCTATTATATTTATCCTATATTGCATTTAAAAAAACTGTACCCTATACATTGGACAGATTATACATTAGTTTACTAATATTTTGGTGCTCCAGGTTAAAACAGGCATCTTTTAGAGGGCAAGCTCAAGAAACAGCTTACCCAGAGTAAACGTAATGAAAAATGTAACAGCTTACCCAGAGTAAATGTACTGAACAATGAATGATCCGAGGATTGCATCCTTTGGTATGTTCGAATATGTATTAAAAATCGAGAAAATGTCACACAAGGATCTAGAGATCACCAGCTTTTTCATTTATAGAGTAAACAGACATTAAGGTACATTTCTGAATATATTGTGGAGAGGTTTGATAGAAAAAATTATACATGTTCAGAATACATCATGTTTCAGGTGCAGCCGATCAGAACACTTGATTCAAAAAACTCGCTTCCCTCTTAGCACTGGAGATGCTGACTCAGATTAAGGCAATGCTGAGATAAAACCCAAATACCTAGTGATGGGATAAGGCTTTTTGTCATCTAATTTCTAAAGTCAAACAGTCCACTTTTATACTTGTAAAGTCTGAATTTGCTCATATTGCAACCAAAAAATCCACATGCCAGCGAGAAGCTAGCAACCATAGTATATATGCACAGAACAATTTGTGGAGCTGCTCCTATTTTTTTTTCACAAAAGAAAATCCAATGGCCACCATATGAGAAACACATGTTACTAAACCATTAAAGCATTCAGAGAAGTTGAGAAAGGAAAAGCGCCAGAGAACCAACAAGAAAATAAAGTTCTCTGTCAAACCAAAGTTTAGTAACTCCTGAACATATAAACCAAATGCCACTTTATCCTTCTCTTCCAACACATCAAAGATCCCCTCTACTATACTGACCAAACCAACCTTGTTACAAGAGTATTCGAGCTTAATAAACAAAAAGGTAGAAAACACATAAAAGCTATACAATCGAACACCAGGAAAACAGCACGTCCATCTTAATCCATCATAGATCACCATAATCATCTCAGACATTGCCAATGCCAACAGCCAACAAACAAATACTGGAGTTGACATATATAACTACCCCACAATGTGAACCCAACTGCTGTATCCACTAAACTGGTATGACATCGATCTTTGAAGTGTCCTCGCATCTCAAAACTATTCCTTCAAGGCTTGCTGGGAGTATACACTTTGCCCACTGGCATCCGGTGGAAAAGGGCTCTGAGGGAGGAACTATCATGAGCACATTGTCATTCCTTTGGACAACCCCCATTACACTAACAGTGCTGCCTTCTTTGATGTACCTACAGGTGAAAAGACAAGAGTAGTTAACTACAAAGTGCGAGCAGAAAATTCATTGACAAGTTTTCTTTCCAATTTTCTGCCTTATGCCAAATCAGTCCTGATGCTAGCCCGCGCTATGTGCAGCAGGCAATACTCAAAGTTTCTCCCCCAAAAAAATGGGCATTGCTCTATCATGCTTATAATATTTGGATATTTCTGGGTAAAAAGCTTGCAAAGTCCAACAAAGAAAGAAAAGCAACAAATGCTTCTAACTTGACATATTACCCTTCTTTCAGGCGCATTACACGATCATCACTTGAAAGGTTCCTCTCCCGCAACCACCTGAGGAATTCAGGAGACAAATCTTTGTTGTTCGGGTTGATGTCAACAACAACGGACTCATCCACATATGGGGTCACCCTTGCACCATAGCCTGTCTTGACCAAGGCTCTTAACCCAGATTGAAAATCAGAGATGTAAAAGTCAACCACATGCCTCTGCCAAAGTTCCAGTTTTTGATGATGGAAAAGTCAGCTCAAGATCACAAAATTACCACAAAATAAAAGAGCATTTGGGATGGTTGCAGTAAAGGCAAACCCAACAAGTATCTGAGAAGTCCAAAAAACGTGAATGATTTGATATCATGACAGCAGAGTTCCAGTGGCTTAGGTGCTCTTTGAACCATAATTTATCAGTTGGTCCTAAAAAAAGTTCAACAATATACGAGAGCTTCTTACCTCCAATGACCTTAGTCCCCAGGTAAAACGACGGTGCTTGGAATTGGCAGCCTTCGAGTCCCAACCCCTGTATTCATATAAACTAGTAGATGTATACACACATCTAGGAACCTTCTGAAATGATGACTCCAGGGGGACATTTCCGCATGTAACAACCTGAGAGAAGCATGAGTCTAAGTGAAAAATCAAACAATATGTAGCCCTGACCATCAAAAATAGACAAAAGGATAGCATTTCAAAAAAAGTGCAAAGTGGAAATTGTGAAATTAATTGGAAACGCCTGCATATGCTTTTTGGTTTAATGCATAGCTCATGTAAACCAACTAAATATTACGTGTCTCAGTAATCTTAATTTCAAGATTCCTCTTTAGGTTCTGAAAATATCCAGCAATGTTTTAAAAGAAGGTGCATACCCCAGAGACTTTAACATATTGACCATCTTTTGCAGTTCTAAGTTCAGCATCAGGATAGCGGCCAACGAATCCAATGATAGCTCTCCTTCCCCAACAACTATTCCAAATGAAAAGAGCAGCAACCACTCCAAATATAACCACAACAACAATGAGAAGAATGGCATTGTGAACAGCACCAAGAATGAAACCACCTGCAATAAACCCCATCACAAACAGCAGAACAACAGACCACAATATTGGCTTGGGCAAGCTCCCCTTGAATGAAGTTTCATCCTCCTGGCTGAGATTGGTGACAGCCTGGTTATGAGCAATGGAGATGCTATGTAACTTCATTGACCCAGTAGAATCCAGAGGACCAGAGACTTTTCGGGGGGCACCAGATGAACTAAGTGGCCCTGAAGAAATTGGTCCAGATGTGATTAACCCTGTAGCAGGAAGCATTGGCGGAAGGGGGCCAGAATTTTGGCGAGCCATCGGGGTGACCCCTCCAGATTGAGGACCAGATGACTTCTTAACTGGATCTCCATGTCTGTTAAGCGGTCCAGAATTGGATTTCTGTCTGTTTGAGCCTCCAGTGACTGGGACTGCAGATGAAAGAGAACCAGAGGAGTAGCTAGAGCGACCAGGAGCATTAGGCATGATAGGTCCTGAGTGTGAAGCTGCACCACCAAATGATGTACTCCTTGAAGGAGCATTATTAAGTGGTCCAGATTTTCTTGACTTCTCCACATGAAGATCAAACATCTTTCCAAGTTCTCCAGACTTTTTGATATCTCCACCTGTGTATGGCATGGCTGTAGAGCTCATTGTTGGAGGTTTCTCCTTTGGTTGCTCTGGCCGGCCTGAAACATACAGGCCATTGCTGAGCTGATGCGATGGGAATCTGGAACCCATCAAGCTTTGTCAAATTTGCTCCACTAGATCTCAGCAGATGAAATGCCAAATATCTGCTATAGTCCAAAGGATCAAAGTCGAGCGCTAGTATTCGATGACATTATTATCATGAGGCCAAATTTACAATGAAAGTACCATTTCACAGTATATTTCTTTTCAAGCACTCTGTAGGCAGAACCTGTGAACCACGTCAGAAATCAATGAATTCATGTCCATGCAGGGAGAAAGCTATATGAAATAAAGGGTTTACAAAAGATTACTGAAAAAGAATGGAACTGTGGGAATTAGTTTCAATCTAATATCTATGCAATATGTGCATATGCATGGAAGCAAACTGCATCATAATTATGGTAGTGTTAACATCAAACCTCATTCCAACAAATTTGTATTCCAATATCTTCCCCGAAATTCCTAGGTGCTCCAACCTTTTTATAGCCCGAAAAAATCCTTTCTCACGATTTCATCCTAATGATGGTAATGTTAACCCAATTTCTCAAAATTTCCAAATCTTTTGTAGTATAGTTAGTAATAACTTGTGTTGTTAATTATAACTATATATGGCTATCAATCAAATCCTATATAGAATATGTTTTAATAACATTTATATGTTGCATACTATTATTTTATTTCATACTATATTTATAATATAATTAGATAATCAATTTATAATTGTTTATTATGGATTGCAATGGGATTATTGTTCACCTGATTTGACCCCAAAAACATGATGGATTGAAAAAATTAATATTATACACGATCCAGTCCAACCCGAATGAAATCGGGTTAGGTTGAGTTTAGTTTTTCAGCCCCAGCCATACAGATTGGATTTGGGTTGTGCCTATCCCTGCCCCAACCTGACCCACTTGCAGCCCTACATGTTCCTATATCCAGGAGACATCATGGTGCCTAATCATATTCTGGTAAGATTTTATCTCCCTGGTTCAACAATATAGACTTCCCCACTTGCATCAGCAAATTGAAACAAAGTCATCTTGCTGATTATTTATAACAGAAGATTGGACTAACTTAGGGTTCTAAGTTGCACATTTGGTGAATTTTCTTTCAGTTAGTCACCCATTTCTAGGAAAGGTGACTGATCTCATGATCAGGACTTGTGATATCTTATGTACTAGGGCAGGGATTCAAGCACAGTAGATGCACAAAATATTAAATGGAAAATGAGATCTGGTTCAGCTCAATTACACCATAGCAGGACTGTAACGCATGTTACTGCAAAGAACTCCAATAAAAAAGGATATTTATTTAGACGGCAAGTAACACCAACATCAACTTACTACTGTAGAAATGCAAACCCTGATCCCACGTCAAGATTAATGTCGTACGAGTAGACATTTTGTTTCCACTGAAATCAGGTCATGTCCAACCAATAACACTAAAAGCCATGCAGAATTACGGAAATTATACTATCTTTGACACCCGAAGTCTACACCTAATGTCAAGAAAAAGCACATTCTCAATTAACCCTTTATAGAATTGGCAATTCTCAAATCAATAAGTATATATAAAAGGAAGAAGAAATGACCAAACTGAAACCGACGTTCTAGTAATATTTCTAACTAATCCAACTGTTTTCTTTTTTTGGTAGAACGAACAAATTAATTATTTAAAACGAGTGTAAATACATCAATGAAAATCAGAAAATAGAACATTAAAAAATTGCTGCGGAGGACATGTAAAAGAATCTCGTAATGTAGATCCAGTATGGTTAGGGACATAGCTCGCCATCCAGCGGGCATGGGATTAATTAACTAATCCAACATCTTCGACATCAAGCGGTCGAGAGGAAGAAACAGGCCGCAAGGCAAGATATGCCCACCTATCTGTCTTTGCAAACTGTTTTCAACATCCAAATACTACAAGAACCTGAGAGCAGATCTATTAACATCCGTAAGAGAGCACCCAGAACCTCATCTCAAAAGTGAATATATTTGAAAAAAGAAGCGCGTGCAAGGATGGAGATCCTGCCCGAAATTACCATTTTCCATCACCTACAAACCAGAAACTAAAACCCATATCACATCCTGGGGGAGCACAAAGACCCCAATCTCAAATCCAGCAAAAGAGGCCGAGATTTGAAACCAAGTCTTACATATCACCAAGATCCATCACTCCAGGATTACGACCCAGATCTCTAATGGCGAGGCAAAAGCATTCACAAAATTTCTGGCACTGCAACGAAAAACTCAACAAATATTGTTCTAAAAACAGGCCATAGATCTCAATTTGTAAGTCAAAACATCCATAAATCCTCCCTCTTTTCCACAATATTTTCGAGTGATAGGCAACTGAAACAGTAGAAACTGCAAGAACTCGAAAAAATCCGAACTTTTTCCCTCAAGTCGGTCACCAAAACCAGAACTCTAGATCCCATACTGTAAGGTAGTAAACCGAGGAACGAAGTAACCCATACCATCACATTCCGACTTCCCTCTGAGAAAAGGAACGACCTTTACCCATCTATCAATCCACACAAATCCCTGCCTCCCAGATCCCAAATCCGGAAAGAAAGCAAGCCCACATTCCCACTCCCATCGAAGGAAGACCAAACGGCCGCGACCAAAACCACGTAGAGCAACCCAAATCCCCCCAAAGACCGGACTTTTCCCACCTTCCCCCTCCCAGATCTCAATCCAGAGAAAGGAGACAAGCGCACATTCTCATTCCCAAAAGAAACGGACACGACGGGATGGATCAGAGACCCAGATTCGAGATCCCAACCCCCCACCACGGAGGGAAACGCACAAACAGAGAAAGAGAGAGAGAAGAGCAAGAGAGGACATCTCTCCGTACCTGGGGAAGCCGATAGGAGTCATGAGATAGCCAGCTTGGAGGCGAATAGGCGGGGATCAGGAGGAGGTAGGGGGTGGGCTTAAGCTGCTAACAATCGCCATCGCCAGAAAGAGAGAGAGCGCTGCCTGTTTCTACTGTATTCTGTCTCCCACAAAACCTCCAAAGAAGAGTGAGGAAGATCAACCCAAAAAATAAAGGCTCATAAGAGGGGAAAGAAAAGTAGAGACACACCTTCCACCTCCACCCTCTCTCTCTCCACCATGCCCTTTTCTGATCTCTCCAATGCCCAAAATATCCCTAAGGTCTTGCAACGTTACTGTTAGTATCATACTATTTCCGGTAAAAGTTTTACGTAAAAAATGTACATTCTGATAATTCAACCTATTGCTCTTCCATAAATACATACATAGATATAGTCGTCGTTATGGTTTCGATATCGAATCCAACTACTAATTAGGTTACTTCCTCTACTACTTACTATTTTAGAGAGATTTTGGACTCATTTTGTATCTATTTTTTCATCTCCATAGAATATTTTATCTCTTGACTCTGATGACAATACTTACGCAAAATTAATATGAGCTACCAATGTATCAAATATATATATATAATTTGTGCAATGATTTTTTTAAAAAAAAAGTAGTAACAAGGTAATGTTGAATTATGATACGTGCAACCTCTTGTGATCTCAGGAAATGCCGCTGTTGATATACACTCCTTTAAAAGAAAATTTGGGATGTAAATGGACAAATACTGAAACATTTGACCCTTCATTTCTAACCAAATCTTCTTAAAATAATCTGGTTTCATAATAGGACTCTGCAGAACCATAATGTTGCACAATAGCATCCTCAGACTCCATAAAAAGAAAATATTCATATAAAACTGCTACAAATTTTCTACTGCAGTCCCTGTACATTGCTGATATATCATTAGATTTCTGATGCTTGATTTAAGAAAGGCACACCTTGCAACTTCTACTCTAGCTTTGTTTTTTTTTTTTTTTTTTTTAGATTTTTAGTTACATCTCATGCCTCATAATTTTTTTAACAAATATTTTAATATATCTCGAAAAGTTATCCACAGGAACTATCTCTGTCTAAATTTTTCTGCTGGCTGGGAGCTATTGGTTGAAGGAGCTACGAGAATCTCACTTGACCGCAGCAATCATGGTGTGAGTACCGCACACTGGTTTTGGGTATGATGTCCCCATCGCTTTGGCTGCATATGGGCATGAAACCCACCCACAGGCTGTGAGGTGGTTCCGAAATGCCATTAGCTCGGCGTCATGATCACATGGCTTCAAGAGGTGGGCCAGCGAGCCCATTGGCTTTCTTCTTGGCGCCTCATCAGTCATCAGCAATGGCCCACAGTTAACAAGATCTATCTGTCTGTGTATTAAAGTAATAACAAAACTTTTTCCTGTCTTGTTTAAGGCAGCTTTAATCAAGAGCTTGCACTGGACACATCAATTTGTGTGGATTGGTACTAGGTAAAGCCCAACTACAAATTATGTCCTTTTTTTTTCATGTATATAGAAGAAGCTATTGGATATTTGACCAGATTATCCCTTCTAGGGTTGGTACAATGACAAAGCCTACATAGATGGTCCCTAAAGATTAATTCATGTGAGTTTCAAAGCCAGATATCATGGATTAGTCTTGTACTGTATCTGCAAGTTGGTAGAAGCAGCTAATTACTGAAAACCATAGCATTCTATCGATTTCTTTAAAAGTTTGACCGGAATATATTTTGGCCGATATTTGCATTTTATGATTTATCGATCTTACTTGACCTAAACCATGTAACTTATAATTACAAGGCATTTCAAGATTCTTTCTGTGCCGCACTATCTAAGGTGCGAACCGACTGGCTTCAAGTCAATATTAGACTTCCAACTACTTGATTTATTTAAATTATAAATAGAGATTTTTGCATAAATATTTTTTTAAAATTTAAATTTATGTGAATACTTTCTTAAAATTTATATTTTTTTTGTATCCTTATAAAATACTGTTTTTGCATAAATACCTCTAATATAACGGTTCTTCCAACACCGTTAATAAAAAATATATTTATTTTAACAAAAAATAAAATAAAATGTTAAAATTACTTTTTTGTCTTTTATTGCGATGGCTTTATAAATATTTCTTTTTGCACGTCTATCTATTAAGAGTATTTTAGTTATATTATTTTGAAATCATTAATTTTTTAATGGCGTTAGATAGTGTGGATACATATGAAAAACAAGCATAATAAAGGTAAAATAACAAAACAAGTATTTTATAAGGATATACATGTAAATATCAATTTTGAGAGGGTACTCATATAAAATTTGGTATTTAGAAGGATATTCATGTAAAAAATCCACATAAATATAAATTTCTAAGGAAAAGAGCCATACAACTTGCTTATTTGAAAATAGGTTATTCCAGTATGGTTTTCTTGGAGTCTTGCTGATTTTGTCGCATCGAGTTCAATCGTAAGAGCCACGTATCTGGTCCACAATGGATTTGGTCGAATCGTCGGTAGCTACGAGTTAATTTATTGGTTTATCATGGACTTAAACTCAGCACAGATGGAGTGATTAGGCAGTCAAGTAAAAAAAAGCCAAGGGTGATTTGGGCAGTCTAATAAATCAACCGGCAAGGATTAATTAATCAAGGAATAAAATTGGTGGCCTTGTCATTTAATGGTCAACATAGTTATTGTTTCCCACCAAGGCAGGTTTGAGCTGGCTTGGATGCCACGTTACGGAGCGAGCGGTCTTTTTGGACATTTTTCTTTTGCCCCCGCCTCGTGTTTCCAGCTCCCACAGCCGCCGTCTCTCCTCTGCGCCCGATAACGACGTGCGAACGAAGGCGCGGTGCGAAACAGCCGTCCCCGATGCGTAACCGGGATTCACGTGCTATGCGCGTGATAGAAGATGTGGATGGCTGGGACCGTATTGGAGAAAGCATTGGTGGCTTTGATTCTACTTGATATGTATACCCTTAAATGGCAAGCATGTCTGCTAATAATGCTGGTTTGATTTTTTTAATGGAGCCAAATATATATATATATATATATATATATATTTGCCAATTAAAAAGAAATTATTTGTGATTTCGAGACCTTAGCTTAGACATCAAATGATCAAAAAAAGGACAATCTAAATAATATTAAATTATGTAATTTTTTTATTTGTTGTATAAGCTACAGATCTTCAAATCATATGATTTTGGTATATAAGTAATTTAAAAGTAGTAGATTATAACCAATGGCTTGAATTATTGATATAAGATTTTTATTATCCAATGTAGATCTGACCAGATTTGATTAGTGATTTACTCGAGTATAACCAAGTGCAGTTATATATATATATATATATATATATATATATATATATATATATATATATATATATATATATATATATATATATATATATATATATATGTGTGTGTGTGTGTGTGTGTGTGTGTGTGTAGGTTTTATATAAGTAAATTGGTAAATATATACATATACCCATACACATATGCATACATATATATATATATATACACACGCACGCACGCGATATCAACGAGTAAAAACTCAAACAGGTTGGTACATGGGTCCAGATTTTATATAGGTAAATTGGCTGGGTATGGATTTATATTTGCCAATCTAAATATAAATGGATTGGACATAAGTTGACAACTTTTTGTCTCAAACTCGGCTCAACCTAACTTGAATTGGATGTGATCCATTGCCACCCCTAGGTTGAGACAGCTTTAGCAATAACAACCAATCAATTTAACTTTTTTCTATAAAAAAAGAGAAAAAAGCTTTGCCTGAATATAATGTTTCTAAGTAAAAGCATTGATCCCATGATAGTTTCTTTTTTCAGTTTTCAATGCTAAAATTGACTTGAACAAGGCATTTGTTATGTCATACTCAATGCTAAACTATTATTTCTTGAATCCGTTTTCCTCTAAAGAAAAATATATGTATAGGAGACATTTGATGACCAAAAGAAATGCTATATATTTTTCTGAGATTCAATGTACATGCATGTGCAGTATGCATAAATAAATAGGCAGAGATGTTTTGGCGTATGTATGAACAAGATGAGAAAACAATAATAAGAAATAAGTCAGGAACCGAACATTTCTTTAAGAAAAGTTGTCCTGACAACTTGGATTCATAAGATGCTCCAAAACCAGTATTGTGCCTTTTTGGGGCAACATGATGTAATGCCCTAGCTAGAGATTTTCTTGGTATAAGAGATTTCAATTAGAGAACAGTAACAAAAATCATATAAGGTGGGCACTATAGAATATCTTATGGGATTTTGTCATGTTTCCTGTAGCGTCTTCTTAAAGAAAAAAAATCTAAAAGTCAAATAAGAATAAGACTCCTGCTACTAATAGAGTCTGTTAATCTCGAAACTTAAAAAAAATAAGTGCGAGATGATTAATTACTTGGTGTGTATTATCTGGCCATGTAATATGTACTGATAAAACTGTATATCAAAACTTGAAAGTTTATATTAGATCATTGTTAGGTGTGTATCAGAAAGTCGACGGTGTATATGACCGGCCATGTAGTGTGTATTGGTGAATATGATATTATAGAAATGTATATTAATTTGTTTTGAAGTATGTATTGGATTGCTAGGTGACTAATTTGCTAAGTGTGCATTATCTTACTGTGTACTATATACTGGTGAACATTATATTTTAGAAATTGCATATCTATTTATTTTAGATGTATATATTGACTTGCTAAATAACTAATTTACTTAGTATGTATTACTTGGCCATACAGTATGTTGTATTTTTTTTAACCACGAAACTGACGACTTTGTTAGTAAAAGAAATCTATAATTTCTGGATTTCTTCTTTAAGATGCGCACTAAAAAAAATATGGCAAAATAGAAAATTTGCTCTATATTTTTTTTTTCTCTTATGCCCGTCCCATATGATTTTTGTTCGAAGAACAACCCTTGTCAAGAGGATTTTAGGGGAGATTCCATGGCAGTTCCCAACTTGCTTTCCATCACGTATCCGGGTAGGCGACGTCCATATAAAAAAGAGACTATGTATATATATATATATATTGGTTTAGGTCTCTTTGATGAGGTTCGGCGGTTGGGGTGAAAAGGATGGACGTAACAACGAGGCTCAAGGGGAGAAGGTACAAATGGTGTGGTATATTTATTTGTTCATTGAGAGGCAGATTACTCCTCGTTATTATTCTATTAGTTAAACAAACAACTTCAACAATGGGTTTTTTTTTTTTTTTTTGATGTGGGAATGGCTAAAACAATAATTTAGGGAGATTTCTTAGTTCAGAAGAAAATCACAGTGATTTTGTCAATATAATTAATTAGGGACAAGCAATGAGTTTGCTAAGGCTATACGTAACATTTACTTTAGCCTCTCTCACAATGTGATTGATCCTACTAACAACCTAGCTACTTAATTGCTAGGGAACAAGGAGAAGCTCCCTAATTTTATTGGAAGTGGTCCATGTAAACCCGACAAATAATCAAGAAGTCGTTCGTTTTAAGATATATATGCAAAAAATCGCTTTGAAAGTCATATTTTAAGTTTTCCACCATCAAAGATTCTGAATTTACAAAAGAAGTGAAGGGGTTTTGTTTGGTTACCATAGCCTAGAAAAGCATACTAATATAGACACCGAAATAGAGCAAGAAGCACATATTTTGGAAATCTCAGCAGTAGATATATGAATTTGGAACATTATTTCATTGCATTAATTTTTGAAAGAATTATGATGATTCACAAATGCATTCAAATATACACAAGTTTTATCAAAGGGGGCTAGTCATGAACCGATCAAATTTGGATGAGGATAGAATAAGGAGCACAAGACAAAGCAATGACAAAATAGTTCATGCATGGGCAAATATAGTAGAAGACTTCTCAGAAGAGACATCCAAGACATTTTATTTTGGCACAGGTTGTGGTTGAAATCTAGGATGAGGGTGACCACGCCGAAAGAAGCCGAGAAGACACCGGTCGGGATAGAGGAAGAGAGCCACCTCCTGAGCTCCAGGGAACCTACACAAAGCCTTGGCCAGGAATTCCAGTGAAGGCCCTCCGATGGCTAAGTTAGCTGAATTTTTGGAGGGGTTTAGAATGGCTTTCTTATAGCTTTTATTGTCCTTTTCTTGCTTACCAAGGGCCTTTCCCTACCCCTTTTTATAGAGTGAGGGTTTTGGCTGTTATTTGTAATGGCTGAGCTGTGATCAGCTGACGGCGCGAATTACGAAGACTGATCTTGCCGGCAAAAGATCTGGAAGACATCATTCCAGATTTGCTCTAAAGATCCATGGGGCCTTCGATGAGGATTTAGGAGATATTTCTCCAGTTTTGTCCTAAGGATTAGCGGAATCTTTGATTAGAATTTGGGGACGGCGGGATTGAGGTTCACAGAGCTGAAGTCGGCTCGGCTTCGGGCCGAGGTCGGACGGGCTTGGAGGTTGTGGCATGCGCTTGACGAGGTCGGCTCGGTCTCTGGCGGAGGGCGCCTCAGTTTCTGGCCGAGGTCGCCTCCTTCTGTCGAGGTCGGTTCGATCTCTGGCTGAGGTTGGTTCGTTTGGTGGGGTTTGGGTGGTTCCGTACTGGAGTAGAACGATCCATTTTACCTCCCATCAGTACACAAACACATTTTCTGCGATTCTTAAGACTTAAAACACAGCAAATAATGGCCCACTCAAAATCAAAATGAGGTTAAAGTACCACATAGCTGGTTTATAGTCTACTCTCTTCTAATCTCTGAGGAAAAAAAAAGACTAAAGAGGATAGAAAAAAAAAAGAACCATAATAATTCTTAAGTAACTACAGATAGGACATGCCTACAAGCCTTTTTTTTCATCCTCTTTCAACGCTATGCTTAGAATGGGGTGCCAAGGCCTTCAACTTTTGGGCAATGGATCCATTGTTCATACACTGAAGGACCATTCAGATCATGTCAATTTCATCACAACGACATCCGCGATGTAGAATTTGTAACGATTCGATGTCCTTGAGCACCTCAATGAAAGTGATCTAAAGAACCTCCTCTATAAAAGGAGGGTAACACGCGGTTGCTCGCCTAGAATAAATGTTTAACTTCTCTAACTTGAATTTTTTGAAATCAGAAGCAACTCCCAATAATTAGTTTTCAGGAGCTAGGAGAAAGGACATTATCCAAGAGAAAGCAAAACATAGGTCTTGTTTTCACCATATTCTTGCTTTGTCTGAGAATCTTGGAGAGCTCCACCTGCGATCACTTGCTCATTTCCTTAGGTTGGCATGGCTTCAAGGTTTTTAAAAAAGATTTGTTTTCTCGTTTTTTTTGTTTTATGTCTTCTTCATTTCTTTGTTTGTAAGATGTAGTCCAACGTTCAAATTCTAGTGGTGGCATCTCGCCTTCATTTCTTCCTCCACCATTTTGGATCAAATCAATCCTCAGCTTGTGATCTTCGCAGAGAAAGAAGGAATGGTTTTGAGGCAGCCGGCATCCCAGTCAATACGGCATAAAACTTTTCAATTCAAACTTTTTGACCGTTGCTCATTATTCTTGGGAGGACGTCCGCATATATATATATATATATATATTCATTAGAAATTAGAGTTACATTATGTATAACATGATCCTGATCAATGTATATATGCTGGTTCCCATCCTAGTTTAAGAAGAGGGTCAAGTGTTTGACCCATAAATAAACCGTTTATCTAATATTTGAATGATATTTGTGTTTCAAATTAGTTCAGCACAAGATTTAACCTCCACCTAATGAACTGCTTTGTGATGTCATTTTTTCGCATTTGATGCGGAATATAAGTTACTTTTGCAGCCTTGGATCCAGCAACTTTGAATGGAATCGAAAAACTGAGCTCCAATTTCAAGCACACTCGAGTCCTGAGCGCCATGCGCTCAAACCTTGGAGACAAGGTGTGTTGATAGTAATCTCCAATGAAAAGATATTGTTTTGTTAACATGCTAAGGTGAAATCTAATATTTGGTGCATTCCTAATAGTCTGTGATCTCAAACCAACAATTTTCACATTACACCATGATCACTAATATAAATTTGCAAGCTAGTGTTCTCATATAGAATGAATTGCCATGCAGCTGAGGCCTCCTCTGGCTCTCAAAAGTGAGAACTATGACCAACCAAAATGACAGCTCTGAATTCTTAGTTGGGGATGGCCTATGGTTCTGAGCATTTTAATGCACCTTATACATTGTATCTGATATATGTGGGTCATTGGAGGATTGCACATCTCTATCCATTTCTTGTATCTTTTGAGCGGAGTACTTGAGATTGTGACGAGTACTGGATTATGATTCAGTCTTGCATTTTTTGAGATTTAAAATCGAGGATAAATTACAACCCACCTACCCTCAAGATTAGAAGTAAATTATACTGACACCCAATAGTTTAAAAAAAGTTATGCTTATCTCTCCGAGGTTAATTTCTTATTCAATACTTTAATCTATAACAGAACATTAATCAAATTGGTTAACCTTAAATAGAACCCAAATGTAGCACAAAAAAAAAAAACCCAATAACCTTAAATGATATAGTAGCCATCCAAAAATATAAGAATATGTGTGTATCCTCCTCTCCACTTAAGAATAATTTTGACTTTTCATATAAGGTATTTAGTTTCACTAGCGCCGTTAATTTAATTGGATGTAAGTGTACATTTTATAAACTATTAGATGTAAGTGAAATAAATGTAAATCTCAAAAGGTTTCTATAATTTATTCTAAAATAAATATCGTTCAAAGTTGAAAGTTGGCACCTCTTGATGGCCACAATTTCATTGGCATGGCATGTGTTGCTCCAAGAACCCAACCATGTTGTTAGTTTTAGATGGTCATGATCCAAACTAGTGTTGGCAGAATCGGTACCGGGCACCATACCGGTAGTCCGATGGGACGAGTCGGTATGGGCCTACGTAGTATCATGCCGAGTCCGTACCGACACAATAGAGGATGCAAGGGAGAGAGAAAACGAGAGAGAGGAAGGAAGAGACAGAGAAGGAGGGAGGCTGGTGGAGGGCCCTCGAAGGCCGACAACTCGAATAGGAGGTGAAGAAAACCTCTGTGGCAGAAAAATATGACGGATCCCCTATTTCGTTCGAAACAGAGGTCTTGCCCTTTTTTTTATTTTGAAATTTTTAAGTAAAGTCAGCAAATCGCTTGCTGACTTCACTTAAAAATTACAAAAGATAAAAAAAAACCGCCGGGACAGCTTAGAACGGCCGGAATTGTCGGGTTCAGAAAGGTTACCCTGATCCAAATTGTGGTATGCATGCTGGTTCCATGGATTTGCTTAATAATTGCCCAGCAATTGATCCTCAAACGGCTATTTTACCGGACGGATCATTAATGAAATACATGCCGTCGTACTCGAATACTGTAGACATGTATATGTTGGCTTCTGAAATAAATTTCTTCCAGTAAGATGATTCATTACCGCTGAGCAAAAACTTAATTTTGAAAGAGAAGGATGCTGTGGATGAAATAAGTTGTGTCCTGTAAATATGTACAGAGTTTATTCTAATGATCATAGGTGTAAAAAGATGTACCTGTTCGTCTCGTCGCACTTTTAGTTTTCTCTATTGATTTACAGATCTTGATCAAGTTATTGTTTAAAGTGAATGCATCAACAGGATTGCTGGCTTCGTTATGGCGCTGGAAATTAATCAACTGTATGGATTCATATTTTACAAACTCTTTTTTTTGGGGGGTAAGGAATAGTTAAACTTTGCTTACAGTTGATATTATCATGAGAATTCACGTTAATCAACTCCTAGTTTTTGGCAGAAGAAAATGGCTACGTATCATTTCCATTCTAAGAATATATATGGAAGATGCTCCTAGCACATGTGGTGAAGCACAAACATGCGTACCGGATTACTGGTATAGATCATGTTGCCGCCAAAATCCAACCTAATAGAGATGGATAAATTGACAAACGATAGTTGGTTAGCGTCCAGGAACAAGATTTACCATATTCGAAGCCAAATCGCGAGCCAAACTTTCGAAGACCATAACTTGATCATACGACACTAAAAAAAGATGATTTTTATTTGAAATTAGATAATATTTTGAGATCTATAACTTACATCCAACTCCTAGAAAGTTAAAATGGGCCAAAATTTTATTATTTGGGCCTAATACGGGCTGGTCAAATAAAAGTTTCCTTTTAAGAAGATACTTTAAACGAAAGTATCTTTCAATGTGAAAAAAAATAGGTAAATTACTAGAAGGTAAAGTTAATGTAGAAGTCAAGATCTATCTCTTGTAGGATTTTAGTTTTTTTCTTGATTATTTCTATTAGTCGTATTTATTTTTGGAATCTAGTCCTATTAAAACTAGGAAAGAAATCCAACTTGAATTGAGCAAGGGAGTGATGCAGCGAGAAAAGAAAGAAAAAGCAATTTGATCACGAGGTTATACTTCGAAGATCAACACACAAATAGAAGAAAACTAAATTGAAGAATTCTTCACTTAGTTAAAGAAATTCTCTGGAAAATAACTTTATTAGTATCTCCAAGGTTGTCCCTTATAATCTATTACATGCATATTTAGGATATGGTACTCTAACCCTAATTCGAGCATTAAATTCGATGTAGAATCATACTCAAAATAAGACTTGATAATAAAAAAATATACTAGAATTATTCTAGTACAAATATGGCAATGTGACTAAAATTTGATAGTCTTTAATAATAAATTTGTAAGCAAATATGTCAAAAACCTCTAAAACCCATTCACTTGCACGCTCGCTCATGGAAGGGAAATAAATCAAAATTTTGCTTACTGTAGTTTTTGACCATGAATCCGCTGGCTCCTTCAATGCTTGGAATGGTCTAGTTGGTCATATACTCATTGATTGTACCTTGTAAATAGAGGCTATATACCTTAGTTTATGATGTGTAGATCATCAATGAAAAAAAAGAGATATAAACCCTACTTTTATAATTTTTTATTTTTTTCTAAATTTCTTTTGAGAGATTCGATCTAAATGGGTTGAGGGGACATAACATTAGTGGATATACCAAGGAAGAATGTTGAAAGCTTCATCCTAAGTTGCAGTCGAGGAGAAAAAAGCTGAAGAATAAGAATTCCAAGAAGAAAGGGAAGGCGGTCCTCAATCATACAGAGATTAAGAAGTTGCTTGAGCTTGAGCAAGCAGACTCAAAAGTGAGCTTAATGGCGAGAAAACCTGAGACAATAATTGAGGCAGACCTAGTGGCACAAGAGCTACTCTTCCACTTAAAGATCCAAGTGAAACAGAGCATCATCAGGGCTATTGTAGATCTTGAAAGCCAAAAGAATCTTATCTCTAACAATCTAGTTCAGAAGCTAGGATTGCAAACTAAGACTTTTTCACATCCCTACTTCTCTATTGGATTCAGAAAGATGTCAAGTCGAAGATCACTAAATAGTGTATCTTCATATTTGCAATTGCTAAGAAGTAGAAGGACAAGGTAACATATGAAGTAGTTCCTTTGGATGTTTTCCATGTTATCTTTAGGAAATCGTACCTTTGGAATCAAGATGCAGTCTTCTACGGGGGACAAAGGAAAGAGTTCATGATCAATACCTCTAAAATACAAGAAAGCATACATATTGCAGCCGCAAACCCAACAAAGCGACTTGTTCATGCCTGCAACAAGTTTGTGATGATGATATGGAAACCGATACTACTGATGAGAGGCCACATTCTCATTTCTTAGTTCCATCCATTGAGATCGAGATAGAGGGGAAGTCGCCTTCGTTATCGTCAACAAGGATGACAAGGAGCATCTCTACCACAAAATCTAGATATGGAAATAGGATAAGCGATTTGTTGAGATCTAAAAGCAAAGAAGATTAAGATCGAGAAAGGGCACTGGACTGTGTCATCAAGAGGAAGGTCCTAGAAATCAGGCATGGAAGGATCCGGTCATTTCGGATTGGCCAAAAGGATCAGTCGCGAGATGGGGAAGCAGTATTTCTTCACCTTCAATTTTGATTTAATAGAAGCTAAATCTCCTAAATAGGAAGAGCCCTAATCCAGGAGGATCACTAGACTTGATGTAGACCATTTTGGCCACTACACAAAGGGCTAGATAGGGTCCAAGAGCAAGATCCACCACATTGAAAGCCAAATCATGAGCTAAACTTCTTAAGGCCCTAACTTGGTTCTATACCTTCCGAAAAGATAATCTTTTCATTGAAATTTGGTAAGATTTCAAGATCTATAACTTAGGGCCGACCCCTAAGGGGTTAAAATGGGTCGAAATTCGTTCATTTGAGCTTTGAAACGGGCTTGTCAAACCATTTTTGTTCAGAAAAGATTTTACCCAAACATATCTCTCAATCCATGAAAAATTAGGCATAGAAGGCAAAGTTGATGTAAAAGTCAAGATCTGTCTCCTATAAGATTTTAGTTTTTTTTTGCGATTATTCCTATCAGTCATACTTGTTTTTAGATCTAGTTCTACTACAATTAGATAAGGAATCCGACCCAAATATAAATACGGGCATGTAACAACCCCAAATTTTTTTTTTTTTTTTATATAAAAAAGGGATAGAATAGTCCTTTAAAATTGATATAAGGGGTAAAATTGGAAGGAATCAAAAGATAATGGCATAATTGCAGATATATCGAAGTGGCGAGGGCAAAATGGGAATTTAATAATATTAAACAAAGGATGAATAGTGCTTTGATGTGATTTAAAGAGGGGTTTTACTGTGGCGTTGGAATGAACCGAGAAAGAGAAGGAAGGGGGGAAATCTCAGGCGGTGGAAACACAGAGAGAAAAGAAAGAAAGAAAAAGAGAAGAAGAAGAAGAAGAAAGAAGAAGAGGAAGGGGATTCAAGGAGGAAAGGGATCCCGGTTGCACTTCCAGCTGAAGGGAAAAACGTAGATCTCCTTTCCCTCTACGCAAGGACCTCGATTTTCAAAAAGAAAAAGGTAAATATCCGTCCCTATCTAGTCTTTTGATGACATTAGGCTATACAAAGGGTGGATATAGTCTAGAGGGGTCGGATAAGGGTTGTAGAGGCGGTTAAAAGAGGAAGAATCGGATTTTGACAAATTTTTCCGGCACTACGGAAAAACTATGTCGAAGTCCCAACTTCGGCGAATTATTTAGGGGGTCAAACGACCTCCGATAGTAATGCATGTTACCTCTTTGGAATCCCCTATGAGTGTAGAATGTTAGGTAAAAATTTCATCAAATCTGGAGTTTGGAAAGTGGATCAAACCCGGGATGAAGTAACCGGCTGTCGGTCCGGGTTACTGTTCATCCGAGTGGGAAAATAAGAAATTTTATGCCAAAATAGGGTATTAAGCCTAGATTAGGCTAAGAGAAACCTTGTACTCGTGCAAGGGAGTCCCTAATACACATAAATGATGAGTTAATTAATAGAAAAGGAAAAAGAGAAAGAAAAGAAAAGATTTAGGGAACGGGGGAGTTGAATCAATTAAAGTTCTCTATATTATAATTGGCACGTAGATTATGGCCCTTGATACAAGACTAAATGTATTGTAAATGCATGTCACAGTTGGGCAAGAAGCTAGGGAACAAGAGGAAGAAGTTCTCCACTGCCTGCTGTAGATTTTTGGAGGCGTATCAGGGCTGTGCCGGATTGACAGGTGAGTGGAAGTCATGTACTTTGCACCATGAGCTTCCTTAATTCATTTTCATGAATGTCGCTAAGTGTGAATTGATTCCACTTGAGCATATTGATTGATATTGTAGTAGATTCCTCTATAATCTTGATTCTCCATGCTTGATTATTCTGTACATGCATTTGAGGAAACATTGAGAGGAATTACGAGGGGTTGATGAGTAATCAAATTGGATCTGAATTGTGAAATGATTTCTTTTGTAAATTGATTTCATTTCCTCTATTTCAAAGACTTGTGAGTGGTAGCCTTGATTATACTCTTTTATGAGTAGTTAAATTGAATCTGAATTGTGAAATGATTTCTTTTGTAAATTGATTTCATTTCTTCTATTTCAAAGACTTGTAAGTGGTAGCCTTGATTATACTCCTTTATGAGTAATTAAATTGGATCTGAATTGTGAAATGATTTCTTTTGTAAATTGATTTCATTTCTTCTATTTCAAAGACTTGTAAGTGGTAGCCTTGATTATACTCTTTATGAGTAATTAAATTGGATCTGAATTGTGAAATGACTTCTTTTGTAAATTGATTTCATTTCCTCTATTTCAAAGATTTGTAGAGCCCATTTCAGTGGTATATTGAGTTGCATTGTACATCCTTGACCCCTCACTCCCAACCCTGATGTTAGTTTATGATTGGGTCGGAGTCGAGTGAGCGGTAGTCTTGATCATACTCCTTTTTAGTAGAGTATTGGGAGGGTGCATTATGGCATTTATGCATGGCTTGGCAGTATCTGCAGGACACCTATAGTCGATGGGGGTTGAACATCGGCCTTTGTGCACATAGTAGCCTTCTGGGTGGGCGGAGCCCAGTCCCTTCCTAGGGGGGGACACGGCCCTAGGCGTAGGATCGGCCGGTCCTACGACTTATATTCTGCTTGCCGCCGGGCATAGTAAGACCCCGCGAGGTGCAGTATGGCTTTCCGCGGATGTAGAATTCCCGCGAGGTGCCGTTTAGTATGTAGATATGAGATGGATTTCTGTTCTGGATACTGGCCTGTATTTATATGATCAATGTGGTGTCTTATCCTGCATATGCATGTGACAGTGGGGAGTTGTTGCTGGTTCGCCTGGGGCGTAAAACCCACCTTCCGACAGCTGTCTAGCATTTATGTTATCGGTATGGTATCTTATCCTGCATATGCATGTGACAGTAGGGAGTTGTTGCTGGTTCGCCTGGGGCGTAAAACCCACCTCCCGACAGCTGTCTAGCATTTATGTTATCGGTATGGTGTCTTATCCTGCATATGCATGTGACAGTAGGGAGTTGTTGCTGGTTCGCCTGGGGCGTAAAACCCACCTTCCGACAGCTGTCTAGTGATGATTTACATATTGGTGTGGTGTCATATTCGATGTATGCATATGGCAGTAGGGAGTTGTTGCTGGTTCGCCTGGGGCGTAAAACCCACCTCCCGATAGCTGTCTTGTTGATGATTCAGCCTATTGACACCTGATTTATATGATTCAGTACTATGACCTGTTGAACATATTCGTGAGTAGCATATATGTTGACTTGATTATTCCATATATGCTTCAGATGAGTTGATATTGATTGTGGTGATATTGATGATTTACTCCATATTCTTTATGTTGAGTTCATGTTCATCTTGTTATTGATCTTGAGATTTCATCTCGAGCCATGATTATATTCTGTCTCATGTGCATAGTACTCTCTACTCCACTCACTGAGTATTTATATACTCACTCCCCAGTTTGATGTTTTTGATTGCAGGAATGGTATTGTATAGAGAGGAACAGGATTAGTGGTTGCCTGCTAGCTGTGCCGCTCCATAGTATAGTATAGTATAATGTAGATAGAGGTTTATCCCCTTTTGGTGTATTATAAACCTTCTATTATATATAGTGCATAGTTACAGTCATAGATCCTGTTGTGGATATGGGTTTGACCATGGATGGATTGGGAAGCAGGTATATATATATGTGTGCAGATCAGTTGTGTGCCTGTGATAATGTATTGCTATATATTGTCCAGGTTTATATGTGACAGATTATGTGATTGCTGCTCTGACAGGTAGTGTGTTGTATGTATTGAGATAATCCTGACAGGTCACTATAGGAAAAGTGATCATTTTGTGCGTGCATCATGCTAAATTTTTCAAGATTCATTGATGATTGATAGGTAGTAGGGTTCTACGCGGTGGCTGGTGGCCTTATGCCTACCCGCACCCTAGGACCGTCGCGGCGGCCCGCCGGGAACGGGGCGGGGGTCGTGACACTTAGTTTATAGTGTTGTGGATCGTTAATAAAAAAAAAAGAACGTAAACCCTACTTTCACAATTTTCCACCTATTTTCTAATTTTTTTTGAAAGATTCATGGTGATCTTTCTTTCTACCTAATTGGATCATCCAACGTTTAAGTCAGAGAGCGTTTCTTGGTAGGAGAAGAGGAAGAGGAATATAAAGATAATAGAGAGTTTAGGAATGTCGATATTAGAGATGCTTCAGTCAATAGAGGACTCATATCTTTCTTATAGGGGCTCATAGCCTATTTATAGTTGCAGGATTCCAAATATTCTGCAAATTGTATCTTAACAACTTCGAGTCGTGTTGTAATCGTCTAGGATTGAAATGTAATCACCCAAATATTCCGCATAATCTTCGGAGGTTATTATGATAATCTTCATCTATGGCTTGATGGAGAAAATAGTTTCCTATATAGGGCTGGAAAACTGCTAGCCAAGGTGAGAGGATTTAGATCATCATGGAGCTTATGCCGGGCTAAAAGAGTGTTCGAGTTATGAGGCTTCGAGAAATTATTGGTTGGACCATATCTGCTGCTGAGCTAATGGACCAGTCCAATCATGAAGCAATATGAACAAAGACAAACAAAAAGGAAATAAGCACAATACCAGCGCATTTGTGTAGGTTGCTTCGTGGTTGGACTGGTCCACCAACTCATCGGTGGATGTGGTCCAACTAAAACTTTCATGTGAGGCTTTATCACGAAGGTCTTTTTATCTATTCATCCGCCTTCACGACCTGAATGAAGTCAATTTAGTTCGAGGGAGTGCCACATCAGCTTTAAGTTGAACCAACAGGATGATGCCATGTCATTAGGCTCGTTTTCCCGGCACAAACGTATACGCCGAATAAATGCGGTACATGAATCGGCCGCTGCCCCATGATGGGTGGCAATAGATCTCTTTGGGTTCCGGAGTCGGGTTCTGGAGTTTTCCCCACACAAACAGTCGATCACATGTATGGTGATCCAACGGTCATGATGAACCTACCACATCACATTATTAATGATCCCTCCCGCGAAATACTCTTGTTTAAACTTATTCCTCTAGGACACTACAACGAGGTCGAGAATTCTTAGATACACGCCATTTTATGACAAGAACTCTCCTTTCACCCTATTTTGCTAGGAGACAGTTTAAAGTGCGTGTATTCGAAAAAAGGAGTACTTTTATCAACTTTCTTGTTTTAACCTCTGCGCAATATGAGGAGGGCGAGGGAAGGCTTGGAGAGGAGGTGGTCGTTAGAATAAAACTCGCGGTTACCATCGCCGGAGAGACCGGCTGGGGCTTTTTCTCTCTCCTCTCGTCCTCGTCCTCCTCCTTCAGTGGCGGTCTCAGAGGGCAGGAAGGTAGGGCTAGGGTTTGGATTTTGGTTTCGACGGGCGGGGGGATGGGCACTCTCCAGACCTGGCGGAAGGCCTACGGAGCCATCAAGGACTCCACCAAGGTCGGCCTTGCCAAGGTCAACAGCGAATTCAAGGTTCGTCGCATTCCTCCTTTCGATCTCTTCTTCTTCTTCTTCTTCTTTTCTCTAGTTCTTTGAATTTGATCGGTTTCTGGCGTCTGATCTGTTCTTGCTCGTGTTTTCTTGATTGATTTGATGGAAGGATCTGGACATTGCGATCGTGAAGGCGACGAACCATGTCGAGTGCCCCCCGAAGGAACGGCATGTTAGAAGTGAGTTGATTTGGTGCCGGATTGTCGATTGCTGGTTTATTTTCTTTATTTACCAATTGGAATTTGTCATTTTTTGGTCCATGATGGTGAAATTTGGTTGGTAGATTATTAATTTGTTGTGATTGATAAATTAATCTTGAAATTTTTGAATATTTGTTATCCGAGTTCTTCTGTAAATCGGAGTATGATTTCAAGTTTCAGCTTTTTTGGTAATTAGGTAGATATCTATATTTAATGGTTTTATTTTTTTTAATTTTTTTCTCCAGAAATATTTGCTGCTACATCGGCAGTTCGCCCGCGGGGTGATATAGCTTATTGCATATATGCCCTTGCGAGAAGGCTATCCAAGACACGCAACTGGACGGTATTTTTATTCTTCTTCGGAAAAGAAAGAATCGTTTTAATTTAATATGTATATCGCTGCAACATATTGTTAGTGATATTTTATTTTGTTATTGGGGATGTGCTGTAACTATATACCCATAGCCAGTTGATTAACTAGCTTTTTTTCCCCAATTCTGTAGGCTATAGATCTGATCATCTGAAAATGTGTTGCTTGTAAAAGAAGGTCATTCGTGTTTGTGGCTGATGGTTAGCATAACAAAATGGGGAGGGAGATGGTGTCTGGCATGACAAGGTTCAGTTTAAGTGAAAACTCGTCTTGGTCTTCCTATTTTTCTGCAAAACTGTTTGCAAGAATAATCTTTTTAAAATCTTCTTCGACAAATACAAGGCAATTTATTTTTCAAATCTTTATGCTTTCTCTTTGGAAGAAAGAATACCGATATTAAATGTGCAAAATAGGTAGAGTACAGGCATTATGTTAAGGTGGTTTACAGAACAAAAACAAATATAAAAGATAAGGTGCCTGCTAAGTTTTACTTGTTTGAAACTATGCTTTTGGTGCACAATTGTTTCTTATTATTGAAAATTTTCTTTTACATAGTATTTTAATCATGCTACGTGATTGATAGAAATAGACTTCATAAATATTTAGACCTTGAATTTGTTGAGGGGAGTGTTTGGGGTAGGAGTGTTGGTGACAGTTTAATATAAGTCTTGGAATGAATAAACTCCTCGATTTGGATCACAGTTGCCAGGAAACACGTGTTCCATTCGGCCCAGTGTTTTCTGGAAAAATGACTAGGAACTAGATATAATTCAGTTTCTCCAGGAGGAATGGACAAGAAACACACTGTGAAATGACTGGAGTAACAAAGAAAAAACTCATGGAATTACAGGAAATGCGTGCAAATATTTAGGATGCACCTGATGCATCAAAAAATTATAAAATTCTGTGACTTTTACATGCTTTAATGTTGCAAGTTATGATTTGATAATATGAGGAAATTGTGGAACTAAATTTCATAGAAGCCTTAAAACCATGAAGTTAGGAATTTTGCACTTTGAGAAAAGTTTACCAAGTTCAGATTTTTCTCTCCTGGAAACTTATATATGTTTTTTTTTTTTTTTTTTGATGAAAACTTCTACATGTTTTCCATTTTTCATTTCTGAACCTTCTCTTTTTGACAACCAGAAAGGATGAAGTTGTGATTTTGATATTAAAAACCTTCAAACACAGCCTTGTAATTATTGAAAAACACTGCAATGTACCCACTCCCACATATTCTGATAAGCTGCTCTGATTCCTTGATGGGACCTTTATTTCCTGCTTCTCATTGATGTAACGTTTTCCATACCTGTTTCCCTTGGGGTATATTTGATTACAAGGAAATACATGGAAAAAGAAAAGGAAAAAGATAATATGTTCTATGGAAAAGGAAATATTTTCTAGAGATCTATAAATAAGCTTTCCAAAATTGTCATTTTTTGTTGAAATAAAGTAATGGAAAACTAAATTTTTCCTAGAGAATTAAGTTTTTCTGACAAGCAATTGAACTTACCTGTAGTGGTAGTTAGTACATTATTAGCATAGTTTGACCTTTTCATTAGCATAGCTTTTAATAGGAATTACAGTTGACATTATTTTAATTGTGCATTGATGAATTTGTTCATTCCTGTCAAAGTCCTATGCAGCTTCATTTCTTTCTTAACGATAGTTTGTATTTTAATATTTTTTTGACCATTGTTAACTATTCATATACAAGGTTGACAATAATCAATATGATAGTTGTTGCTCTTGGCTTGTCATCTAAGTTGGATTACTTTTGGGTCTGCAAGTATCTTGGTACAGATATAGGTTTTAGGAAAAGATTATGTTATTCTCTAAACCGCTCTTTACTGAACTCTTATATGGGGTATATGATGTTTATATTACTAACAGTTAATAAAGAATTATAATTTTTTGATATACTTTTTAACTTTCATGGTGGTCAAAGCTAACTCTTTGATTTCAATGGGTAAATGATCTTTCACTGTGCTCCATCATCCTTTAACATGACTTGTTCCCATTGCAGATGGGATGAACTTACACCAATTAAATCTTTAGTTAATTCTAGAGCTTTAAATCAGTTGAATTTGAGCTTCATATAATTATCATGTGTAATGAAGTTTTAGCAACTATCAGATTTAGCAAAGTTAGTATAGTGTGACAGTGTCCATCTCTCTTCCAGATGAATAATTATATGTTGATGAAATTCCACAGGTTGCATTGAAAGCATTAATAGTTATTCACAGGATATTGAGAGAGGGTGATCCTACATTCAGAGAGGAGATGTTGAATTATTCTCATAGAGGAAATATTTTACAAATCTCAAACTTCAAGGATGATTCAAGTCCTTTAGGTTAATTTCTATGACTCTGTCTGCTACATATATATGTTTGTATTTACCAGAGAAACTTTGGTTTTGTTCATGCCATTTTTTCCCCTTGTAGCTTGGGATTGCTCTGCATGGGTCCGAACTTATGCGCTCTTCCTAGAGGAACGGCTCGAGTGTTTTAGGGTTTTAAAATATGATATTGAATCAGAGCGCCTGATGAGGTCTCCTCAGGGGGCTCCCAAGGTGCTTTGGATGTTTTGTATTTTTCCTGATTTTATGTGATGTAATAAAAATCATTATAATTTTATTCTTCTGTTTTCATTTTCAATGCAAATTTTCAGGGGCATAGTAGAACAAGGACTTTAGGTTGCGTGGATTTGCTAGAGCAGTTGCCGGCCTTGCAAAAGCTATTATTTCGCCTTGTCAGCTGCCAGGTGGTGATTCATGCATAACCATTATATTTTAATATTAGTAAAATTGAAGAATTGTCAATTAGTTGTATATCTGATACCTGCTTCTTCACTTCATTCTATTTATCTCTTTTTCCTGATTTACCATCTTCATTTATTGTAGCCTGAAGGAGCAGCATGCGGAAACTACCTTATTCAGTATGCACTAGCTCTGGTATGCATTCCTTTTATCTTTTTTAAAGCAATCTAATTATTGTGATAAGCATTAGATTATGCATCACTATGATCTAGAAGTAGGTTTTTTTAAAAAAAATTGAATTATCTTTACTAATTTTAATTGTATTAGCAGTCCAACTGTAGTTTAGGTATTCTATTACTCAGTATCATTCTCTTTTCAGTTGATTTTTAATGTTATTTTGCAGAATGAGTTTAAAACCAGACCGTGGCTTTCTAAGTTGTCTTATGACTTTTTGGTGATTTATGTGTCCTTTAGTTTTTTTTAGGATCAAGAGTTTGTTTTAAGTAGGAAGTGTGAGGATTCGAACTTTGATAATACAATTAGCTAGGAAGATTTAATTGTATATTTGTATTATTAGTAGCATGGTTGCAAGATTAATATCAGAAGTCTTCAGATGCACGTTTAAAGGAATGACAAATCTGAATAAGTATTCAGTAGTGGTCTCAGAATTTCTTTTTTCCTATTTTCTTATGGTGTCGGACTCCGTGTTTTGAAGTGATGACTCCAACAACAAATAAAGATGTGTAGACTGCTGTGGATGGTGAGGATCCAAGCCAGTTATTTCTTTTCTTCATATTGTATTAACATTTTGTTTTATTTTTTAATTTGTCTTCTGTAATTCTTAAACTAAGCCCTTTGAAACCATTTTATTTTCTGGAGTTTTAAAATTTGTACCATAAAGTACCTTCTAAAATAGCAAAGCCGTTAGTTGCAATCCCTTTACACTTCACTTTTAATTGAAACTCAGTTCCTTTCAGAAAATTTCAAAATCCTGAACTTGTGTTACATTTTTTGCGAGTTTTAGAAACCTTATTCTAATCTTTTCCCATCCCTATTGCGGTCTTAATTCTAACCTGGGTCCTTACATGGGAAGTACATGTGACATTAATTAAGCTTTTCAATCACCTAAACCTCAACCCTAGCCCATATTTCCTTATTTTCTTTTATAGAGGATTTTTTTTTCTAATATGTTAGATTTCCATTTTGATCTCTGTTTTCTTTCTCATTATCACGAGGCTATGTGTGCCAGGATGCTGTTTCCATATCTTTTCTGGTTTATTTGGTAGGAAAAGGAAAAGAGTAATTTTTCAAAGATCAAGAAAAAAGTGCCTTTTCTCCTTGATATAGGCTTAGAGAGTGTTTCGATCTTTCTTCTCTCTTAGCATTGGTCTGCCAAATAGTCCAAGGATTTCCCTGTTACTAATTTTGCCTAACGTTTGCCAACCATTGTCTCTATCAACTGAGGTTGGTCAAACTTTTGTTTGTCCATTTCATGTGAATGTCGGGCAAATCATGTTCTTTTTTATCCTTTCTTTATACTCTTCCTCACTTTACAGGTTCTTAAAATAGCTACTCCCACATTATACCCTGTGAAAAAGAAAAGGATGAAAAGAAGTAATCAGGATTGACTAGGATGCACTTACTATACAAAGGAATCATTTTATTTCTCAGATATAAAAATGAAACTTATGGCATTTTCCAATCTTTGTTATTTAGGTTTTGAAAGAGAGCTTCAAAATCTACTGTGCGATTAATGATGGGATCATCAATCTCGTAGATATGGTATTATCATTTTAACTGGTTACATATCTTTTTTATTGGTGCTGGGATCTCCAATCTCTAGCTTTCTTTCTCCATTCAACCTCTTAATTTGATGCAGTTCTTTGAGATGTCAAAATATGATGCCATCAAAGCCCTAGATATCTATAAAAGAGCCGGGCAGCAGGTATCAGTTTTTCTTCTCAAAAATCTTGTTGCATTTGTGGCAGAGAAATGCCATCAAAACAGAAGTCTTAGTTGAAATTATCTCATTGATGATTTTACTTGGCAGAGAAATTATCTTTTATTGAGCTTTGTCTTATGATTCTTCACAGGCAGAAAATCTTTCTGATTTCTATGAGTTTTGCAAGTGTTTGGATCTTGCCAGGAATTTTCAGTTTCCAACTCTCAGACAGGTTTTACTTACTTCCCTTTTTTCATGTATGGTTATATACATTTCTTAATTAACAAGCTCCAACCCACTTATATGGGGTTTATATAAGGCTGAACTAGACTCTTTACGGTTAAGTATTCTAGAACTGGTTCTAAATGTGATTTCAACCATTGAATTGGTGCCATGTTCCGATTAAGGCATCTTTAGACGAGAGAGGAGCTTGCAGTGAAATTTAGAAGGCCAGTTGGCAGGTCTGGAGACCTACTTGCCAATTGATGGGTAGATTATTTTATTTATCCACCATTTTGCTGCTTATGGTGATTTCTTTTGCGGATTGACCTTTTCCACAGCCACCTCCTTCATTTGTAGCAACAATGGAGGAATACGTTAGAGAAGCACCTCGAGTCGGTTCTGAATCAAGCAAGGCACTTGTAAGTACATTCAAGTTTGGAATGTATGAAACTTATTTTAGATTTCTGTACTGGTATTACAGTTTTGAGCTGCTAGTAGTTTGATGATATTCTTTAGTATATTTTCCATGTTTTGCATTTAGAGTTTAAGAATGCTACTGGTGATTGAGATGTCAAAGTATTTATTTTTCAACTTAAAAGGGAAACCAATTCCTATTACGGGTAGAAAGATACAAATTGAAACAAATAGTTCTCGTGGTCCAGAATCCAAAAAATTAGAGTGTGGAACATTGAATAGCTTGTATCCATAGAACATCTGACGTGACATAGATAATAAATAAATAGGAGTTATTTACATATATATCCTATTTATTTTATTTTCGGGTTGCTAACTCAACGGTAGAGTACTCGGCTTTTAAGTGCGACTATGATCTTTTACACATTTGGATGAAGCAACAGATTCGTCCAGACTATTGGTAGAGTCTATAAGACCACGACTGATCCTCAAAGGTAATGAATGGAAAAAACAGCATGTCGTAATAAAATATTATAATTTTGTTTTAAGTGAAAATCTTCTCATTCTTCCTTGCTTCTTGGTCATGGATTGATGAAGATAGCTTGATCATGTCCTTTCTTTATACTATTTCTTTTGCCTTCTCAGATACTTAGATTTTCCCATTCAACGGCTTTTGTGTGATCTCCTTGATTAATGTTTTTAGATATAGATTTTGCAGTGAACCTAATTTTTGAATTGTTGGCGTCAGTGAGTTTATTAATAGTTTTACTAGACGTGTAGTGTGTGTGACGGAATCAAGAAATTGAGTATTTGATAGATGGATGTGATCCCACCAATGAAATCCTTGGAGACCAGGTTTTTTATGGATATTATATTATATAAATTAATTTATACACCTATTAGTGGTGGTTGTGCTTTGTGTTTTCTTTTTGAAAAAATAATATGGAGCTACAGCATAAAGAGAGCACCTTGACATAAGATTTCATTTTCATATTTATTACGCTTATTGGACTGGACTGTTTAAATTTTCTCATTCTTAAGGTGTTTGGTCATGGCTTCATGAAAGGCCCATATATCAGTCATTAACAATCTGTTCTGGTTTATTAAGTTCTTTGGCATTCATATTGTCTTTCTTTTTTCCCGCCTCTGCTTATTTCTTCTGAGAGAAGGCTCAGTTAAACTAAGGTGCACTTGATATGGTTAATTGTAATAATGAACCTTGAAGTTTGCAACTCTCATACACTTTTTTTTTTGTCTTTCTTGATTAGCTTGCTGGAAGGATTATGTCATTTCAATTCATAATTAGTCTCTCTCCTGTTACTATCAGTAGGAAATAAAGTAAAAAGAATATACATATGCGTATTTCTTACATAATGGCATTCTTCTGATAGAGGCTTTTCAGGAACATGTATAAATTAATTGTAACTTAATCTTCACCAATTTTGAATAGGAATATCAAGAAACAAACTTACTAACTTACAATCAAGAAGAAGAAGAAGCTCCTCCTCCTTCAGAGAGTGAAAAAGCTCCTGTGGAAGAGGAGAAAGAGCCTCCTTCAGAGGCCGAAGAACCACCAGAAACTACCCCTAAGCCTGAAACTCAACCTGCGACTACTGGAGATTTATTGGTGGTTTTCTTATCTCCTTTTATATCTTATTTTGCGATGGGTCTACGATTCAAGATTTAAAGTCATCTCTCCTGTCATCATGCAGGGTTTGGACGAAATTAATCCTGCCGCAGCTGAGCTTGAGCAAAGCAATGCATTGGCTCTAGCCATCATCGAGCCTGGTAGTTCTCTGCAATTTTTACTGATCTTTAAATCAAGCCTCGATTTTTGCAGTCATTGATGTGCCTAGTGTTAACTATGTGCAAATGGAGATCTGTTTCCGTTTTGTTATACTTGAATATGAGGGCGTGCCTCAACCAAAGAAATTCATGCGCAAGCACAAAAAATCTTTTAATTTAGATATTTGATCCTCTCTGCTTTTCACTAGTAGATGAGCAGATCTATTATTCTTTTCTGCATAATTTAACATTGTTTTGTTTATTTGCAGGGGATGGTTCAAAGCCCACAGCAACTCGTGACTTGCTTGGTGGTGGAACTGATTCTTCAGGATGGGAGTTAGCACTGGTCACTACTCCAAGCAGCAACACCAGCTATGTGGTTGAAAGCAAATTGGTTTGCAATTCTTGCGCTTTATCATACTTCATTCCATTTATTGAAATTTCACTCAAACTTTTCTATAACGATTTACCAAATTCATCATTTCTGTGCGAATTCAGTTCCATAGGAAATAGAGATCATTTATTTAGTCTAGTTTACGAAGCTGGTAAAGTTTCCAGGGACATGAATCCCCAATTCTGATTCAGTTATATTGTTTGGCGCGAACAGGCTGGTGGGTTTGACAAGCTCTTGCTTGATAGCCTGTATGAAGATGCATCCAGGAGACAACAGATTGGGGCAGATGCCAATCCATTCAACTCCAGGGACCCGTTTGCCATGTCCAACAGCATCGCACCTCCGCCCAATGTCCAGATGGCTTTAATGGCGCAGCAGCAACAACAGTATTATTATCAGCAGCAACAGCAGCAACAACAACAACAGCAGTACCATCAGCAGCAGCATATGATGATGGTTCCACACACTTCTCAACCTCAATATCCTTATCCCCAGATGGGCTCTGCAAATCCTTTCAGCGATCCATTTGGCAGCTTCCCTCAAGGTGCTCCACAACAAGGAAACTCAAATTTGATTTGAGAAGGTCATTTCCTGTTTCCCCTTCCCCTTCCCCTTCCACCCCCCCCCCCCCCCCCCCCCCCCCCCCCCCCCCCCCCCCCTTCAAAAGCATTGTATTTTTTTCCCTATTTTTTATAATATTATTCTAAAAGGTCACCCTGTGGTGCATTGAGTGGAGCTTCTTGTATAGTCGAGCCTGTTATAGAGGTTTCTCATGGCCAAGTATTCTTTCATTCTTTGTAATCGGTAAATCATTGTCTACCGATCCAGGACTCCATTTGGCTGTATTCATGATACTTTGGCAAACATAATAGTGCACTTTGATATATGCCGGCGTCTGACAGTTTTATTATCATTCATTCTGTTCTAACATAGCAAGACCATTCAGGATTTCACCTCATTCATCCGCTTCCTCGTCTAGCCTGGCAAGAGGCTTTCAATAAATTCATCCCAAAAGTGTGCAACAATTACTTGAGTTTTTATTGTTTTGAGGATCGTTTTTGTTGTGTGACAAAAGATATCTGTTCTACCGACCCATGAACAAAATCTGTTGACGTTGGATGTCATGTTACCATCACACTCTGTTTTCTACTAACATTGGTCGCAAGATTAGCCGACTGACGCATGTTTCCTAGTCCGTGGTGCAAGTTTTAGTAGAGCAGAGTGAGTGGTGATTGGGACATGTTCTATTGATGGTTTTTCATTTCTATGACAAAACCATGATGATACTTGATGATGCTGTCCTACAACACAAAATGAGCATATATGATCTAATCTTGATGGAATCCACCCAATAGGAACAAAACTTACTACTTGGCATTGAAGGGCAGGCTCATATGTGACATCCATGAACTACATGCATCTCAATGCCCCTTTTCTCTTCTCATCCAGCAAATCCAATGGTGCTAGTCTTACCCAAAAAAATGATCATATATGATCTAATCTTGATGGAATCCACCCAATAGGAACAAAACTTACTACCTGCCATTGAAGCCTTGTGCAGGCTCGTATGCGACATCCATGAACTACATGCACCCTCGTTGCATGTGAAAGTATCGAACAAGTGCATAGATGTACATCTGGAGACACCCAGCGACATAATGTCACGAAGAGAGCTACCGTACGAGCCATTCATATCAGATTTACGCATTTCTTTTGAACCATCTTTACAAAAACAAGCTAAATTCATTAGCGCAACTAGATAATTATGAATCATCATACTCAAATTTAGTTTCTCTTCTAGATCAGGCACTACATTCAAAATTCAGCCAAGTACTAGAGATGGTAGTGTAACACGGATCAAAAAAAAGTAAAAAAAATTGCACGTCAGCGTATAACTTATTTGTATCACAAAACCATTATTCCAATAATACGGACACATGAATCAACAACCAGTTCATGCGTATGGTAGGGCCTCCTTTCCCGCATACATTTTGTATACGGGACAATCCGTACGGGAGCATTGGAAAACACTGGGCGCCGGATACCATTACCAGCTCGCGACCCACTGGAAAGACTGGAATCTCTCGTGCCCCCTTAGAAGAGCCGCGCATTATTCCAACCACCGGGTGACCCAAACCCAGGTGTCTTACACGCTTCCTTCTCGGAACCAACCACAAACTCGAACCCTCGAGATCGCCCATTCCCTATAAATAATTAAATACCTCCCTTTCCTGTTTTTGGCCTGTCGTTTCTTCTCCATATCCCCCTCTGTTCTCTCTCGCTCTCTCTTGCCCGTTGCAATGGCGCGCATCCTTTCTCAAACCCTTGCCCGGCAGTCCCAAACCCTAGTCCACGATCCAACCAGAGCGCGCCTCCTCCCGCCGCCGCCCAACCGCCTCGAGGGCCACCGCGGCCGGGCAAGCCGGCCGGAGAAGGCCCTGCTCGTGGAGGTGGACCTGGAGACGGAGGCGGCCGGGCCGGATGTGGAGGTCCTTGGGATGCGCCGCCTCGAGGACGCCATCCACGGGATTATTGTCCGCCGATCCGCCCCCGACTGGCTCCCCTTCATCCCGGGCGCCTCCTACTGGGTCCCGCCGCGGAAGCGGCCCTACGGCGTGGTGGAGCTCATCGGCAGGCTCGCGAATCCGATGACGGAAGAGGAGGTCCTCTCGCTCACTAGCGTCCGCGGCTGGCCCTCGTCCGCCTTTTTCGTGGAAGGTAGCGTTGCGAGATGTCAGATCCCTTTCTTAGATGGTTTCGTAGATTGGCTGATTTCTTCATTGATGATTTAATCATAAAAAAATATTTTTTAGCTAATTATCTGTTAATCTATTCAGTATAAGAATTTATTTCATTATTCCTGGTGAAATTGACAACCTTTTTCTTGAATGGCGTGGGACGTTATTCTGCGATTCTATTTTGGAGTTTCTGCTGGTTCATTTGGACTACTGATGGACGATAATAATGGCTTTTGGTTTGTGTTTGGTGACCATATTGATCTATAGATTTGAGGAAAAGAGTGGTGTTTCAGGCAGGTCTCTGGGAAATCCTATTATTTGATGCTACAATTCTGTTTACAAGATGGGTTTGTAGCGTTTCGTTTTGGTGATTATAAAGGTCTAGATTTTCTTCATCTCCAAAAAATTGTGTAATGGAATATTAGTTGAATGAAATATATCCGGACTTCCTACAAAAAAGAAAGAATAGATTCTTAAAGTCGGAGGTTCCTCTTTTTCTGGGCAGAAATCTACTTATTTGGATCTTTGTATTAGATTTGCTTTCTATAATATCATTTGGGAGCAGACTAGGTCACCTCATGGTGCAATGTTGTGCTGATGCATGCATGTTGAGTATTACCCTGTTTATATTGGATGTGTGTCATGATAGACATGGCTCTTTGAACAACATATTCAGTGGCTGTTATCAATTTGGCATATATTTATATATATAAATATATATAGAATATGGCCTACTATTTAACTACAAGGCAGCTGTTTTTCGTTTTTGGTATATATAACTGCTTTGGGCAATATGTGTTAGGGGTTGTTATTGCTGTTTCTTGAATCATATAGCTTGGGATTTGTCTATAAATTTCCTATGTTCCCCAAAATTCCTGGTAAACTGTAGAAGGGATTGGTTCATACCTCTTAGCATTAGTCTCTTGTGGCAATACTGCAAGGTGATCGGTATTTCACCAGCTCAGTGAGTATTACGAATAACTCATCTGAGGATATATCTGTTTCAATCTCATATTTGAAACTTACACAGGTGATGAATCTCAAAATGTCTTTCACAAATGGTGCCATTGGAGCTTATCTATCAAGACCACTTGGATTGCTCAAGTGGAAATAGGGCCGTTTGAAGCTATGAAGTTCGACCATGCTGTCTTATTCTAAAAAGCTGTATAACTAAAAAAATTTCTTTTTTTTTTTTTGTCTCTCATCCCTAAATTATTGAGGATACATTTTTGCTAAATGCTTCCCAAGTCCCAACGTCTGAATACTGATATGAAGAGTAGATACTATTTTTATTGGTTCTCTATCTTTAACCTATGACAAGTTGCAATAAATTCTTTTCCTCAATTTGCTCTCCTACTTTTCTAGATGTGGCAAGCACCACAAAATTATCCCGGTAATTTAAAATTTGGAATTTATGGACTCGCGATACATTGACCATCCTTGTTCTGTTATCCACAAGTTATCTTGGTAACAACTAGCCTGATGTACTTTGAGGACCTATACAAGCATGTGTTTAGTCCAACATTGGTTATTTGCTTGGTAGATGTTGGATACTTATACATGATAAAGAAACTCAAATAATACCTTTCGGCTAGCCTTTTTGAGTAAGGTCTTGGGTTATGACAAATGGTATTAGAGCGGACCAGCCTATGGCTTATGTGGACAAGAGGACGCTGCAACATAGATATATTTGAGCTGACCATGAGCTGATCATGATATTTGTGATTGAATTTGGATTTTTAGTCTGGCGAGGACGTTAGGGCTTAAACGGGCATAGTATGTGATGAGCCATGTTGGCGTGTGTTTAGTCTCACATCGGTTATTTGCTAGGTAGATTTTGAGTACTTATATAAGATCAATGAACCCAAATAATACCTTTCGACTAGCCTTTTTGAGTGAAGTCTTGAGTTGTGATTAATGGTATCAACCTGTGGGTTATGGGTCCACCATGCTTCCGCTGCCCCACTCTGATAATATATAAGTACCCAAGATCCCGAGACTTGTGGATTAATCATAACTCAGAACCTTACCCAAAAAGGCTAATCAAAAAGTATTATTTGGGTTCTTTGATTCTATATAGGTACTCAAGATCTATCCAGCGAATAACTGATGTGGAACTAAACACACGCCTGCATGGGTCATCACATGAGGCTGGTTAAAAATAGTAGGGTTGCTTTTGTTGGCAAGTTGGCATATCTAATTCTTTGTGATGTTTCTTTTATCATTCTTGTAACTTAATAGTTATTATGATTTTATTCTTCATGAAGTTAAAGTTGATTGTTATGGAGTCCATCATCAGTATAAATTTAAAGATTTTGGGATTTAATTGAAATGTTCCAATAATATGTCTTTCTTTTTTTGGGTGGAAAAAAGTTCCAATAATATGTCAAGAAGAAAAAGAAAATTAGAATTACATGATTGTTTGGTTGTAGTTCGAAGTGAAACAGGTAACTAAAACTTGGGGACATGTTCCAGGTAAAGGAAGTGTTTGATGCAACATAGGCCATGCATAAAACATGCTCGAGGGAAGTAATACAGCCTATAATGTGAAGCACCATTTTTTCCCTAGGGGTTGGGGAAGGGAGAGGAGTGTTATTCATTCATTCTTTTTTTTTTGTGTGTGTGTGTGTGTGTGTGTGTTTGGGTGGGGGGTTATTTATTTATAATATTTGGGGAGTGCGGAAGGTGGATGCTGGGATGAGGTGAGAGTTTCTCAAAATCAAGATGAATCATGATTGAAATATACAAATTCTTGGTTCGAAATTGAGAAAGAGGATTTAATAATTTAAATTGTCAGAAAGATGATTCATTTGTTGTTTCATAGCCATGCACAAAGCATGTTTCTTTCTTGTTTCTTTTGTGCTTAGAAAAAAAACTCTACTGTTACAAGGAATCACCTTTGATTCATGTGTTCCATTTGTAAACATTAAAGAACAAACGAAGAGGTGAGATGTTTATCCCATCCTTCTACTAGTAGTTACTTTTTTGTTGTAGGTACTTTGACTCATTACTTCATGAATTACAGGCGTGTCTCCACATCCAGCGAAGAAGGGCCTGGAGAAAGCTTCTGCACAGTCTGATGATGAAGAAAGCTGACTGGTATCGGACTGAGAAGCAGGGTGAGTAATTTTTGTTGGCATCCATTAGGATTAGCCATCATCTTATTTTTAGTTCCATGGATTTGACGGGGAGATAACTTCCCTGCATTGGATTTATGGCAGTACAATGATGATATATTAGCGTTGTGAATATAAATGAGCGAGTTAGGGAGTCATCAATTAGTTGTTTCATTGTGCATTCCTGTCAATCTTTCTGGTTTGCGGACAATATAAACAGAGACAAACTTGTTCTTCTGTGCAAGTTGAAATTGGGGCATATCAGAATTCAATATCTGGCATTGGCTCTGTTAGTTCTGGTTGGCTACCAGGAGGTTGAACCATCTCTCTCTAATGTGCAGGCTCTGCGGCAATGTAGATTTTGGATAATGCTAAGCCCTCCAGAAGCTCAGTGCAAGTTGTACATATAGGGAGGAAGGGAGGCTGACGACGGATGGGATGCCCATGAAGATCACCCTCCTTTACCTTGATGCCCGATAAAGATCAATAATGTAATTTAACTGTGTTGGTGTTCTCTGAATTTAATGCATAAAATATCTGATTTTTCTTTATTTGTCTTGCATGATATAGTTGAGATTGGCATGTGAGAAGCAGGCAGGTCTTGGATTCATTATGTGATTTGGAAAGTATGCTTTGCTATTGTATCTAATGTTGGGCGTTAGGAAGCAACCATGATTAGAATAAGGAAGCTTATGGCCCATGTTGTTAATTTTTCTATCAGTGAAAAGATGATCGGTTAGTGATGTAGCTGGCTGTGCTTATGCGAGAGCAGTGTGAGTAATCGATGTAGAAAAAAAAAACAAAAAACAAAACAAAAAACGGTTCCTTAATTTAATGAAAGTGAAATTTTGTTGCTAGAGGATCTAGGACATGATGCTGTGTCTGTTGGGGGGTTACAACTGCGCAATCCAACAGAAGATCGGTCATAAGTTACAACTGAAGGATAGGGGTGGGTTGATGGAGAGGAGCGAGTTGGTACGGTCAAAATTCCAGATGGCAAGAATGATGCGTGTTATTAGTTGCGATCAAAATTCTACACCATTTGGATGCAGTCGTTGGGACTCTATTCTAGAAGAGATTGTGGGTTGATTGTGACTTTATTTTGCGTTAAGGAGTTGGCTTGTGGTGTCCTGCAAACCGGCGACACCATGCACGAGCTTCGTGCTGACCATGCAAGGATGTGCCATGGAAAATATTTCTTTGGTTTGGCAGCGTGTCATGACCTAGTCTCACTACAGCTCGTTCGATATCCTGGCTGCCTCGCCGAGGTTTCGGTTTGAAGTTAAATGCTACGTTCTTCCTCTTTGGCGACATGAGAAAAGGATTGTTTGCACCTGTTCTGCCATATGAAACGTTTTACCTATCAGGTGGCATGAGAGAAACCATTGCAAACAACTTATGATAATTAGCATCATACATTTAGAACTTCTCAATACATTTATAACTGGAAAAAGATCGAACTCGATCGCTTGGATCCTTTCCATTGTTCTCACAAGAAGAGGAGAAGCCACCGGGCGACTAGCATTTTGCTGGATTAGCCTCCAATATGACAGGCATCTGGCACATTCTCTGCAGTTCTCAGGGCTCCTTGAAAAATGTTGTTTCATATTCACATGCAACACTAATCAAAATTATAAAACAAGGCAAAAGAATTACTTTGAACAAACACCTGGAGTAAAGGACAGCAATGCTGGAAGAAATGTGCAAGTTTATTACCATGTGGATCCTTGATCCTTGACATCCCAAGCTTGATACATTTCTGCAAGTTTTGGTCATGAAGGTCGTCATTCTCCATATCAAAAGCAAGAAAACAGGCAATCCTGGGCTTGACAATATAATTTAACTTTCTATAACTTGCTTTATTGCGAAGCGCATGTAGAATTAGCATATTTTTTATATGCATGAGTTTAAGAAGAAATCGTTCTGCAATGCACTCTGTAGTTGATGCTCCTTGTTGCTTTAGATAATTAGTCTGATCTGAAGTTGCTTTTACGTGTTAGTTCTACTTAAGGAAAAATTCTAATCAAAGGTTGCTAAACACTAACTACTGGTTTTTACCGAAGAAAGACTTTGATTGCATTAAGTAGCAAATAATTTTCTAATATGATGGCTTTTTATGAAGGAATTGGTGAATTTTTGTAGCTCTTCCAAAAGCATCAATTGTTAATTACTCGGCTCTCTCTTGGTGATTTTGTTTTCGTTTCCCATGTGCTGCCGTGATCGAGCGGGAGTCGAGCTACAATTGCTCTCCTAATTCAGTATCTCATTAGTATATAATGTCTACAATTTCGAAGCCGGGAGTCGAGCTGCAATTGCTCTTCTAATTCAATATTTTAATAGAATATGATATTTGCAATTTCGAAGCTATAGATTGGATGGTTTCGGACAATTTTGGAGATATCTTGTTAGATTGAAAAAATAACAATGTAAATATAATGTCGGTTTATTAGCCTGGGTATGAGAATTTTTTTTCCAATATAAATTTTTATTTGCCCGCAGAAACCAATCGTAACCGTCCAATCACAGCCCCTCTCGCCCTCTGAGAATCAGAGTCCCAGTTCCTCGTAACCGCCTTTCTTCCCCTCGGGTATAAATAAAAGAAGGGAATACCGACGTGCGCGTCTTTCCATCTCCGTTGGTCTCGCGGCGGCGGCAAGGAGCGATCTTGGATACCGATAGGGGAAGGGTAAGGGAAGAGAAGGGATGGCGGCGTACGACGAGGTGGAGATCGAGGACATGGAGTGGAACGAGGAGCTGCAGGTGTTCACGTACCCGTGCCCCTGCGGCGACCTGTTCCAGATCACGAGGGAGGACCTCCGCGCCGGCGAGGAGATCGCCCGCTGCCCCAGCTGCTCCCTCTTCATCACCGTCATCTATAACCCCGAGGATTTCCCCGATCCCGAGAGGAAGCAACCCCCGCCCTCAAGCGTCAGCCCTAAATTGGTCGTCGCTTGAGCTGCATCGGTTCTAGTCGGCTCTCAGGTTAGGGCTTCTTGGACTGATTTTGATGTTTTCCTGGGATGATTAGCGGATTCGGTGCTTTACCTTGTTCTATTCTCTCTTGATAGGAATCAACGGCCTTAATAGGCGTTCTCTATCCTCCAAACACAAAATTACTTTACAATTTGATTTTATCGAAGCGTATAATATTAGATTTGATGGAGAATTTAGTTTGAACTTGAATTTATACCATCTTTGTCTGCATAAATATGGAGATTGTACTAGCGTTTATTGGCTTCTGGAGAACAATGGTATGGAGGCCTTTAAGGAGGAGTACCTCCTATAAACAACATAACAAGAATCTCTCCTTGTAAATCTTACATGTTTTAAGTGTAAACGAAGTATAATTTGGTCTCCATTTATCTTTGTTTCAGAGGACACAGGGTTTTGTAGACAAGGGTTCTTATTTCAGATAAGAAATAAGGTGTACTGTGAAAGTTGCTTTCAGAATATTGGACTGGGTGGTCATTCACAATTTCAACTTTATAGAATTCTTTCGAGTTTTCACTCAAGATCACTTAAAAACTTTTAAAGGAGCTTGTTTACTATTATTACTAGGAGTTTGGGTCAAGCAAAAGGGAACAACACAATCAATTGTGAACCAGGAGAACCTTTTTCCATCCATATGGGTCATGGTTCAAGTTATATTTCACCAAGGTCTAAAATATTTTATGGTTGGCACGCACATCTTTCTTGCTGAGGTAGCTTTGTACAAGAGGAGTGCTTTCCATTAGATGTCGGAGCCAGTGAGGGGTCTGCTTTATCAGTTCTGGGGTTTCGGTTTTTGCATATTGTGCAAGCATAGATATACCTGCGGAGTTGAAAAGAGCCTAGATAGTCAGACAAGAGAGCAAAGATTTATCTAGGGAGACATAATTATATCCGCAGGATAAATTATAGGTTAGAAGTTCCGCCCAAATGTCTGTTTCTAATTTACTAATGTGCCTAGTCAGTAAGTTGCTGCCCTCACCTAGGAGAAAAGATATTAGCGAACGCTGTTGTCTATTTTTGTTCCAAGCCACATAGTTAGCTTGCTACTTGATATCCACGCAACTAATTGGAAAAATGTAATGTTGGAAGTGTATGTAATTTTTTTCCGTTATGCTATGACTTATGTTCTGAAGCTTTACCCCATTCCTTGCTTACTCCTAACCTAGCTATTCTCACATTGGATTTACCTCTTTCTCAGAAACAATGCAGGCTTCTTTATTAAACTTTGATAATGAGAAAATATTTTGAATATCTTGATAGAGTGGACGTTGATTTGTAGTTTCAGTGGTCGTTAAAATTATTTGATCTTAGCTTACCTTGTGAACCCTTTTTTTTTTTAATGAATAATATTGAAGCATGAACTGAAATCCTGCTGGCCATGATCTGGTAATTGATAATTATTAAAAAAAATATTAATTAGAACTCATAGGGTAACATGTATTCTCTCGCCTGATCATTGAGACTACATGCTAACATACATTTCTAGAGCACGATAGAGTACTGCAAGGTTTTTGAATGATTAACCCCATCATAATTTTTTAGAAGTTGATGTTATAATTAGATGTGCAGAATAAACTTTTTCCCTATGAAGCTGAAATTTTTTTTCTTTGCATCATATGTGTGGTATAAATCATATATTACTTTTTTTTAAAAAAAAATGACATGCATGGGCTTTTTTTTAAAGGAATGTGCTTTTAGATGCACAATCTTTCCATTTGTGAAGAATTTAAAGTTTGAACACACGCAATTTTTGGCATGTAGACTGAATCTTTTGAAGATGAAACAAAATTGAAATCGCTCTTATGAATGTAGTAGGAAATACACAATCCCCATTACGACTAGGTTGGCTCACAGAATTTATAACATAATTTTTTGTAACCAAATGCTCTTTCACCGACTTTGAAGCAGTGGTACTATCTTTGTTATTTTTCTTTCTTAATGCAAATTATTGTCAATGAAAGCTGGGGGAAGAGGAAATATAATGAAAGATAAAAGCCATTTTTGCTTGAAAGGAGGTTATGATGCTCTTCGCACACATGGTAATTGGAATCATTTGATATAATATTTCTACATCATAAAATCCTTCCACTGACTGTTGCTGATAAACCTATATATTGAAGCTTAAATGCAATTTGCATGTTCTGTTCTGACTTTTTTTATTTTTGTTGATGTAATATTCTGTTCTCGTCAAGATACCAGTTAAATAAAGTTTAGGATGTAATTGACCAATCTGTACCTTGCAGGAAGGAAAAAATGTGATGGGGCACTGCAGACATAGTGATAATTGGATGGATTTTTGACCATGAGGATGAGATCAAGTTTTTTTTTTTTTTTTTGCTTTTTTGAAATCTTAAAGTGGATCTAACGCCTTTTATTCTACGACCTATATTTTCATTTCAAACACATTATTGAAGGAGACTCAGTATGTATATCTACCTCTATGAAGTTTTGGAAATGTTTGTAAGAGTGGATAATGCTCTTTTTTGTTGAGTTGATAATATTGTTGTTTTTCACATGTCTTTGCTCGTCTATGCTTTTCTGATCCATATAGGGAATGGATTGTGAGCTATTTTCATGTTCGCAACCAGTCAAATGTGAAATTGTGGTTTGTCTCGTGTTTTGTAAAGTTATATATGTGAACTTTTTGAAGACGTGGTGCACTGATTTGAGCAAAAATATGATTTGATCGAGACGCAAGCATGTAAATTGCTTCCGGGTGCATGTGTTGATCTTTTTTTCCCAGAAAAAAGAGGATCTAAGTTGGACTTGTCTATCAGAAAGAAGTGCAGGTAGACTCACCTTAATGGTATTTGTTTTCCAAACCACGATCATTTAATCTTGTGTTCCTGATATCAGAACCTCTGATTGCAAGGCGGAAGGGTGTGAGAAGTGGGACAAGCCCAAGTTTGCATTCATCATAGACAAATATGCGTGATTATTCAGAAGATGATACTCACCTGTCAACATTTTACAGACAAAAACCTTCATATCTTGTTTTATTTGTTTGTCTCAGTCTTAAAGCTTGTGTTTATTACAGGCTCCAGTCTTACACTGTTTGCTTGGACTTCATGGTCTCACGGTTCTTTGTCAATCAGCAACTTTGACAATTTGTCAACTACGATTCGATGTTTGACAGTTGAAGTAAAATCCCAGGTTACCGTGCCTCAAGTAGATATCAGCGCGTGGGCGTGGCGTACAAAATTAATTTTGCAAATAGTCAACCTTTTTTTTTTTTTTTTGGCATCTGATTGCTTTTTCTCTGAAGAGCAGATCGTCCCCGACACAGCATGTAACGGTCAACTTTTCTGACTAAAGCAGAACTTTTTTTTTTTTTGTGATTTGTCAAAACTTGGGCATATGATTTTGTAGAACGAAAATAGAATTTATTTTTTAAAAAGTCAAATAAATAACAAATTATTTTTAATTATTTAACTTATTATCACTTCCATGACGTTAATGATGAAAAAAGTGAATAATATAATCTCTATAATGTTAGGCTTTGATCAATCAATCTGCAAGCCACCAATATTTTGGCACAACGAATCAAGCAAAATCGATCCTGGTGGACATGTTTTTAACTGCAGTGCTACAGTATTTTTTTTAAAATTATTTTGGTCAAAGATACTAAATTGCAGATGGGAGCACCCAATGGGTTCCGTAAAGTTTTAGCTTTTGCTGCTCAACAAATATAATATGATGGTTGTTCATACACTGGCTTATAAAGGATTAATATCCATCAACTAGTATATCTCAAGTTTTTTTTGAATACAGTTTTCAACTAACGTTTCTGTTAGGGGTGTAAAGGAGGCCCACAAACTTGTAGTCTTATACTGCTTAAGTAGTGGAAAGAATTGTGCTTATAAAGGATCTCCATTCTCTTTTCCTCGCGGGGCGCCTTTTGGACAAAGCCATAAGGGGTATCTCCCATCCTGAAAAGACGGAGGGGTCTCCCCAAAGTGGACAATACCTCGTGACAAGATGCAACCCCTTGTTCTGCTCTAACATATAGGGCGACTCGGGTGCGTGGACCTTCCTCCGTACAATCCTTCCCACTTGGGGGATAATTTTAGGGGTGTAAAGGGGGGCCACAAACCTTTAGTCCCATATTGCTTGAGTAATGGAAAAGATTGTGCTTATAAGGGTCTCCATCCTCTTTCTCTCGCGACGCACCTTTTGGACAAAGTTGTGAGAGGTATTTTCCGTCCTGGAAAGACGGGGGGTCTTTTCAAAACAGACAATACCTCGTGACGGGATGCAACCCCTTTTCCTACTCTAACAATTTCTATGGAGTTATTAACTGCTAAACATCACAGCGAGTCCTTCAAGTGCAACTAATCTCATTTAACTATTGTAGTTGATATGATACTCAATCATTATAAATTGCCCAAGATCCCCTTTATTCTAAAAATTCTCCTACCTTCCATCTTTTGGCTCATCCTGGATAAGATCCCAAGAGTTTCTAAAACTTCAATAGTACCAAATCTTTTCTTTCAAAACCCACTGCTGCTATCTGTGCCCTCTATAACACCACCAACATCAACATACCAAAGTTTCCTCCTTGCCGATAATGAGATATTTGAATCCTAAAACACATTAGGCAAGGACATACAAGTTTGAAGGGCTCAACAGATGAACCGTGGAGGATGTGCTTTATGTAGTTCGCATATGAAAGGATGATTTTTTTCAGAAACCTAGAGGAAAAAAAACAAGGATTTTTCTTATATATATTATACAATAATTCTAATATATATTGCATGAAATCATTATAATGCATATGCAAATGTATCTGAATATTGAAAAATTAAAATTAATTTAATTTAATCAAAATTCAAAATAGTCTCTTAATTATTTTTTTTATAGTGTGTTATATTTGCTCTCCTTTGCCTTTTGCTTGAAAGTTCTTAAACGTCTAAATATACTTTTTCTAGTAGTTTTTGAATTCTTTCTTTTAGCTAAATTGAGATTTTTTCTCATACTCCTCTCTTTCTTGTTCTCAAAGCCTAGTGACGTGAGAATTCGTTATTCTATCAAGTCTAGTATGTTTAAATCTTTTAAGAGGAAAACAAAATGAGGGTTGTTATACAAACATTTTTATCTTTGATAGAATATCTGATTATGGTTACATTTGAGTTATAGGTAAAAAACTTAAGCCTCCTTTTAATACTATTGAGGAGCTTAAGAATGTTTACATAAATTTACTATTTGCTAATACAAATTTGTATAATTTTTTCGCCGATCATACCATATGATCGATTAATTATTTATTGTTGCGTATGGATGCATGAAGTGAATTTCTGAGTGCAAAAAAAAAAAAGTAATAAGATTATATTTTTAAATATGTTTAATAAACATCGGGATGTATTTATGCATATCCTATGATTCTCTTTGTTCCAAATCCATCTTTGCTCGGTATGGATTCGATTCTGGATTTCTAAAACAGCTAAAATAAATATAGCATAATGGCAATCTTGCAATTTGAGTCATGCCTAAACAAAAGTTTACAGTTGTTAGCCCAAAGGACAAACCACCGCTGGATTTCAAAATAGAGAGTAATGCTGCGGCCCCACCATGTTTGCGCCTCCCTTCCAATCACACGCTGCCATGTCATGATTTTTCCAATGGCGCGCAGCCACGTCAGCCCGTAGACGCAGTGCTTAGATGGCTGCGTTTGGGTTCGGCACCGCTGGAAAAGGAAAACGGAAACCTTATTAATGTTGTTCCTCCTCTCACTGCGGGAGTAACAGACCGCACCGCACCGCGCCGCGCCTCTGCCGGGCGAGAGAAGGGTTCGAGAAAGAAAGGTCTCTCGCTTCTCATGGCCAACGAAGAAGCCGAAGCCCGTCTCTCCGACCCCCTTCCCTCGCATCCCGCCCCGACCGATGACGGTCTCGCGAAATCTCAGGTGCGCGGAATCGTTAGATCCTCCGAATCTCTCTCTCTCTCTCTCCCCCCCCCCCGCCGATCTCGATACCCAGTTAGATCGATACGGGGTTGGGGTTCGTATCCTTCCATCGAGGGCATCAAATTCCCCCTTTTTAACCTTGCTTTCATTATCTATTGCGTCCGTCTAGGGATCTCAGTTGCTGCGTATGTTTCTAATGATTCATAATCAGGATTTTTGGAATAAATTTCTACAAATTTAGCCCTAGAATTAATTTTATAGTGAACAGGTTGATAATTGAAGCTACTAAAATTTTCCAAATCCATTTACCATGATGGAATGCCCGCGGTGGTGTGATCATCTTTACTAATTTCTCTCTCCTTTTTTTGTTTTTTTATAGTTTTTTTTCTCCCTTTGCATGTCCTTCTCTTATATATGAGTTGACATGCCACGGATTGGGAATGAAGGTTTTTATGAACGAACGATTTATGACAATTCTGACCGGTGATGAGCAATCTGAGGCAGGTGGCGTTGTGGATGATCAAGAATATGAGGTCACAATGATGGGTTTCGTTGAAGTAGAATAGGCAGACTAGAAATTAAATTTGCGTGGTAGAATTGGAGCTTATGGAAGAACTCTCTCATTTTGATATGTTCTCAAAAGGCCTTTGCAATGTCTTTTTTTTTTTTTTCTCTCCTTTCGCTATAAACATTGGTGTGATATTTGAGCTAATTAGAGGTCTTTTCCAATAGTTTACAAACTATTCCGTCTCCCAGCTAACCCATACGGACATTCTTCGTTCTTTTAGCTTTCTAATCAAGTGTTCTCAGGCTCTATCTACTTTCCTTGTCTTCTGGTTCTTATCGCATCTAGTGATTGTTGGCATGTTGCTTTCAGATACCAAATGCATCCAGTTACCAACGCTCTCCAGATGCTGCTCTCCAGATGTTTCCCATGATGTATCCTGCCCTCATGCCAGGAATGTTTCCTCTCCAGAATACAGAAAACAACGATCATGGTCCAGGGATCTATGCTGTTCCAGTTCGTCCATTCATGGGGCCGATGGTTGGGTTTCCTCCCAACACTCTTATTCCGCTGAAATATAATATACCCACGTAAGCTTTTCCTTCTAATCTGTTGAACCCTGATTTTTTTTTTATCTAATTTGTTTTCATCAGAATGGAAGCGGTTTGAAATTATGCCCATTTCTTTCTTCATGCTTTTATTCATTTCCTTTACATGTAAAAGTAAAATTAAGTTAGATAAAATAAATATTTAGTGCACATTAATGAAAAATCACCTAAGATATGTAGATTGTTCATTAAGTAGACTTACAACATGCTACAAATCTCCTCAGTGGTTCTATATTATAGTAGATGCCATAGTTAATGATCGTTCGCCTTGAAACTTCATGACATCTTGGCTTTTACAATCAATGGCTTGTTTGGGCAAGACAAGCTATGCTAGCATGCCTTGATTCCCTTGAAGTTCACAGAAGATCCCCTTACCATGCCCCGAGGTTATTGCCTGCTAACACAATATTTTGTTCAAATGAGATAATTTGCTTTAGATTGTAAACTAGACTAGCGAAACTAAGAGAGACTGTAAGTGGTATTGTAAGTTTATACCCTTCTGAACTTGTTCATGAATGGAACAAAGTTAGAACTCTGGATCTACTTTCCCTCGTGCACTGGAAAAGGGATGTTTTTACTAGTTCTAAACACGCAATCGAGATTCTATTGTGAAGAAAATCCCATTCGGAAAACTAAACAATCAATCTTTTTGTTGAAAATTGAAGGGATAATTAATGTTAGGTCAACTGGTGGTTAGAAAGCACTTCGGGGTTTTTCCTAGGCTTGCTAAAGGATCTAGGTCTGATTGTTGATCGGCTTAATGATCCAATCAGCTGAAAGAAAGCAGTTTATTGCAGCCAGATATGCGAGAAGTATATGTTAGATTCTTTTTTTTCCTGTTAGAATGGCAGTATATGCTTGTACGTGGGACTGGTTTTAACAAGTTATTGCAATTATTGGTTCCTTTTCCAGGTCATATGTCTGGATGTTTGGTCTTCCTGGGCTATGATGTAATGTCTATATTTTGTCATACTGTTATTTGTAATGTAGTTTTCAGCCTCTTTCTACCAAAAAAAAAAGTTACTGCAATGCTTGGACCAGGGTATAGCAAGTTGTAGCAAGATGATTGTTCCATTTATGTCAGCTAACAAGGTAAGAAGAAACAAAGAAGAAAAGGGAAAAGGAAAGAAAGGATAAAGTGGGCGGGTTTGTATGGGTGGGTTGAGAGAGAGAGAGCAAATGGACCTTGATTGCTTTTGCATGCCAGTTTTCCAAGGATGGGGTTGTCAGACAAGTTGTAGACAAATCATTATTGATGTTGATGTGAATATGTTTCAATTTTATTTTATGGGTTCTAGCTATCATATTGATTTGGACTTCATGCTCTTTAGGGCTTGCAGTCATTCATCCTTTAATGTAACAATGCCTTTCGTTTAGCGTTAAATGTCTCTCTTTTTTTTTTTCTACAGTTTATGCATGTTCTCTTCTCCAATTAAAAATAAATAAAGGATACTGTTATACTATCCTTTGTATAGTTTTCCTTTTCTTTTCCTCCCTATCTTCATAGTAAGAAGTACATAAATATGTGATGCAAAGAATATCATGAGCTAGTAAAGTTCTTTTTCTTTTTTCATCAATTGTGCTCATGCATACTTTCAGGAGGGAAAATTCTGGAGCGGCTGGTGAACAGCAAGGACAAGCTAGGCAGCAACAGGGGCCTCAGAGACAAGTAGTTGTGAGGAGATTTCACTTTGCATTTCAGCTTGACTTGGTTCTCATCATTAAGTTAGCTGCAGTAGTTTTTCTGCTCAACCCGGATGGATCAAGACAGAGGCTCTTTCTTCTCATGTTCTTTGCTTCACTTGTGTACCTGTGAGCACTACCCAGATATGTTGCCCTGTGCATTTCCATTGATAGTACTGATACTAACAAATTTCTGAAAAAGTATTTATTTTAGTGCCAGTTAATCAGTGATGATCTAGACTTTTTTTCTGCTCTTTGACCTTGTTCTCATTTTTTACTGTATAAGAATTTTGGCTGGCCGCTTCCTTTTGACTTGTGCTGGCCTTGTTTATTCACTACTTCATTCTACAGGTATCAGACTGGAGCCCTTAACCCTGTTATAAGATGGATTAGACGAGCAGGAGCTCCTCCCCAACCCCGGCCCCCTGTCCAGCCAGATAATGGCCCTCCAGTTGCCCGGGGTGATGCGAATAATCCTCAGCCTGGTAATTTCTCTATCCACAATTGCTATATAATGCCAATACAAATTTAGATGCACATCTGCAAGTTTGTTAGTTTAACACAGAAATGGTGCCGCATTATGACAGTTAACGGACCTAAACGTGCATTGTCAAAACTAATTTCACAAAAAAGAAAAATCAAGTACTGATTACAACATTTGCAGGGGAAAATCCTGCAGTTGAGAATGAGAACCAAAACCAGAATTTGGATCAGCCTATGGAAAACCAGGACCCACCAGCAGCAAATGAGAACCAGAGAGAACCAGAGGGGGGGAATGGTTTCAATTGGTGGGGAATTGTGAAAGAGATCCAGCTGTTTGTTGTTGGTTTCGTCGCTTCTCTTCTTCCAGGTTATCATAACAATGATTAGGTTCCATATTGTGATCCCAAAGCAAGCAATCTATTGGATGTAGCTTTTTCGCAACTGAGACATAAGCAGAACAATAAGAAGTTCTTGTTTTACAGGAAGTAATGTCTTTTTTGATCAATATGTTTGTATATACTCATATTTGTTAGCAACGGCATATCCATTTGCATGGTTTTTAACTCGAGTGATGTCGCTTCTGTGTTGGTCAGCAAGATCGTTGTTCCTCTTGTTCACCTTGTGTTACGAAATATGATTTTGGTTGATGATCAAGTCCTCCGGTCATTTTGTATTTAACGTATTCAGCATGTTTGAGGAGTGATGCCTGTAATTATATTGCTTTAATTTTTGGGTGAAAATGATCTTAATGATGTCATCATGCCGACAAGTTTGCTTCTGTTATCTAAGTTAGCAAGGAAAAAAAACTTTGCTCTTTTTTTTTATTTTGAGAAGTAACTACTACATGTGGACTCGACAATGGGTATAGGGGATGTCATGAGCGAGCCAGATTCGTCTTCAGTAAAAAAAGACTGAATCATTAGTTCTCTGTCCTAAAGCTTTCTTATTGACTGGTAGGAGCTTTCTGTTGGATTTTTTTTTTTTTAAGAAAAAAACAATTTGGTGTTCTAAACAAATTTAGCTGAAAAGACTGGAATACACAAGGCGATTTTGCATTGGAAAAAAAAAATCTTTTTTCATATTTGTAAAGATATATTTTTGAAAAACTAAGGTGCGCCATTTTTATTCCTTGGGAATTGGTATTTTTTGTACTTTATTTGACATAATCACTCCCTCAGGTGCTTGCACTTTATTTTTTGAAAAAAAAAGTTTCCACATAATTATTTCTGTCAATACATACATGATGACTATTGGCAGGCTTTATAAAATGATGCTATAAACGTTCATGCGGACCACCATTTTTTTTTTTTGATGTAAAATTGATAGAGGTTCAGTGTAGTTAAAAATAGACCATCTCTGCAAATCATTTTTTTTAAGAATGCTACTTTTGCAATTAGAAAGACACTCTTAATTTTTTTGATTTAAAAAACAAATTGTCAACAAGGAAATCGATAATGCAATTCAGATTGTGGTGCTCCTGTATGGCTTGCAAGAGGATATCTTAGAAGGGGGAGAATTTAGATACACATGTAGGTTTTCTGTCTAGACGTGCTATCATGGCAACACCCGTCTTCTATACCACATGTACTTAATGTAATTTTTTTTTCCCTAAATTAACACCCCCCTCTCTCTCTCTCTCTCTCTCTCTCTCTCTCTCTCTCTCTCTCTCTCTCTCTCTCTCTCTCTATGTATGTGTGTGTGTGTGTCTATATATCTATGTATGTATGTATGTATGTATGTGTGTGTGTATCTATATATATATATATATATATGTGTGTGTGTGTACGTATGTGTGTGTATCTATCTATCTATATATATATATATATATATATGTGTGTGTGTGTGTATGTGTATATATATATATATATATATATATATATATATATATATATATATATATATATATGTGTGTATGTGTGTGTGTGTATCTATGTATATGTATATGTATAGATGTATATGTATATATGTATGTATAGATATATGTGTATGTATAGATATGTGTATGTATATATATGTGTATGTGTGTGTGTGTGTGTATATATATATATATATCTGTGTGTGTGTGTGTGTGTGTATATGAGGAATTACTGTTGCCATTGTAACTTGTACTCTTTTTTTCTTCTTTTTGATATTTTTTACTAGCATCTATTGTCGAGAAGAAAACATTTTCTATGGCCTATGTAACTGATCCTTTCAACTCACCATCCAACTTGTGCATGTAACCATTCTCTACTTGCTTCAATCCTGTTTCATACCACCATTTCTTCACAAGATTAACCAAAGAGATTGACTTCCTGGGAGTTGCGTTGCATGATACATTTTGTTGACAGAACAAATAGGCATGGAAACAGCTGCATGCCTTTGCCAGACTAATTGATGGACCAGCTTTGCCAACTTGTTTGCAGGAGTTGATGAATCTCAAAGAAGATTTGAATAGCTACCCCAAGGAATGGGGAAAATATTTACATAATGTAAGGCATGGCAAAAAGGAAATCCACAAACTTCAATTATTTATCGAGCATGGCGCAATGGCGGTTAAAGTTGTCTTAATACATACAACAGACCTCACATCTCCAGTAGTAAGCCGCTTATTTTCCGAAGCTCCTCGAGAGCAGTGGCTATTTTGACTTGTCCTTGAGCTTCGAGAATGGTGCTTGATGAGTTATCCGCAACGCCGACCTGGCGCTGTTCTTGCTGGAAGACTGATTCAATGACCTACGGCAAGAGATATTTACAACAATTAGCATACTTGGATGGGAAGCAATTAGTACATACAAGATACAACAACATGATGATCTTTCAGGAAAGGATACAACAATATGAGAGCAAGGTCTAGACCAGCAAGTGACAGGCCAAACACCTAAAGAACACTATCACTTTCTGAACAAGAAATCAAACAACAGGCTAGCACTGTTTTTAGTATCTCAATGTTAATTGAAGCCATGGTACCTAATGATATGATCCATTTTGTGCCTTGGCCTCACTATTTATTACAAGGTAGACATAAAATTTAGAGTTGGTAGTAGCATGTATCAATTCTAAAAGGAATCATTATAAAACCTCCAGTGAAATCATCATGCAAATCTTAAAAAGTCGGTATGTCACAACGGGGAAAAGGAAAAATTTGACAAATGCTCTGTGCGCAAATTTTTGACACCTCGTACTGGAGCTGAGAGTGGAGGTTTGTGGTGAAAATGCATCAGCAATAAATCAACTAAACATATCTAACCTGGATATTTTCAAGCATGGATTGCCCAAGAGACCTCAGAGTGCCCGGCACCTCCTTGTGTTCCGCTTCTAATTTTCTGCTGACTCCACAGGAGTTACAGCACCCATCACAAGTCAGAGGCTCTGATATGTCCTTGCAGGTTCCTCCAACATCAGAGAATTTTTGTTGCTCTACACATTTTCCATCATCCAAGTTCCTTTCACCAGAGACTCTACCAAACTTCCAAAGCCATTGAAATTTACCAGATAGAGGTCTCTGCTCTTTTAAAACTGCTGCATGTTTCTGTGTGCTACTAGTTCTTTGTCCAAGTTTGACATCAGTAACAGAAGTAGCTTCAGAGTCTTGAAGTAATTTCTTGCGGCAATTGGAACTGCATAACTCCTCCTTGTGGCCAGTTTTGCAGTCATTATCAGAAACAAAAGAATTTGAAGTGACGCTGCTTTTCTCTGAGTCATGCTCACTGGCCATTCTACGAGGACCAGCGGCCGTGCATAAGACTGACAACTGCTTAGCACTCAAACATGCCTCTTCAGCCACACCTGAACTCCCTCCCATGAAATTTTGATCAGCCTGCTCCCCAGGGCTATCTCTCCCAACTTCTGCATCCATGTAGAAAGATTCTTTGGTGCCTGAGATATCAGGATTTTCATTGCATCCAATCTCACCAAGATTCACCCTAGGGTCTCCTTCTTGGCATGCATTATCTAAAATCTTATGCCTAATGGAAGACTGAACATCCTTTTTCTCACTCGCAGTCTCCATCATAGAGGCATCCAATTCGACTCGAAATAAACCAAATTTTTCTTTTAACGAACCATTTCTAATCTTACTTAAAATTGACACACCATTTGTTTTGTGAGTTTCTTCTGCTCTATGCAACACTCTCCATTTCTCTTCCCAGTAACTTTCCGGTAATGAGCTCGGTGAAGCTCTAGGAGAAGCTGAATCAAATGAAAGACTATGTGCTCTTCTTACTGCTCGCTTATTCCTGACCGTTCCTCCCCAGGGTGAACATGATGAGAGATTTGTTTCAAAAGCAAGAGTTTGCAAAGACTTGGCCTTCTCTATCAGCTTCTTCACACTCATATCTTTAGGAAAATTTAACAACCTCTGGAGACATGTGGTTGCATGCTCAGTAGCTAGCAGTGAAGATCTTAGATGAAGAAGCATGGAGACAGCCATTGCTGAAATAAAGGCTCCACGAGGAGAGCAAAGTAGACTTAAGTTAAAGTCTGCATCATTTGCTATATCTGAAGGTGATACATGATTAGGAGAAGAGAATATCTCATCCCAAATTAGTAGAAGATCTTTGAGTGAAAATTCACGTCCAAATAAAACACGAAGCCATCGGAGTGCAAAATACTGAGGTTCTACCCCAAGCTCAACAAGATGATTATGAAGAGATGAATCCACAATATGCAGCAAATGGTAAAATGTAGTTGACGCTTCGACTACAGGAGGTAATTCTGTACCAGATCCCATAGCAGGAGAGGTAGAGAAAAAGTCCGCCATGGCAACAACACCATGGGAACCACTCATTACAGCATCGAACATGCAGTAGGCATCATGTTCCATAAATTTCTCAGATAAGATAACACCCAACTCACCCTCTGCTCCATAAGCATCATTCATCAAAAATAACTCCCTTGTATCAGGATCAAGCTTATCTAGGCAACTTACTTTGGCAGCACCTCCATAAAAATGCTTCTCACTGTCAGTCCCTCTGTTCATGTTTGCGGTCTTTTTAAAACTGCAATCAGAAACCATGTCACTTTCGGAAAATGAGGTCCCATCAAATTCATCATTAAAATGGTCTACATAGAGCTCTTGAACTTGGGAAAGGTGCTGCAAATCAACATGAAGTACATAAAGCAGAGGAGCCAATAGTTCATGCATTCCTGTGAAATACAAGTGGCACCCTTTGTCATGAACAAGCAAACTTCAGTTGGATCAAATATTTATGAATAGCTTATCCGCCATTCTTTATACTCAGAAAAGTGGCATGTAAAGCATGCTATGTCAACAAATAAAGGCGTATATGTGTTACTTAAAATATGGCAATAACCAAAACGTATCACACATTAATATGTGATAACACTGTTAACCACTAAAAGGTTTTTTTATTTGACACAAATAGTCAATCAAGGTACAAATCCATATGAACCAAACCAAAAAATGTTTTTCCTTATAACTGCATTCCTGTAGTTTCTTGAATGCATTTTATATTTTTAAAATATATTGGAGCAACTATTGGAGAGGAAGCAAAACAATATAAAAATTTATTGGCCTCTTTCATAACTTTGAAGGAAAGATTCTTGAATTTTATCCACGCAATATCAAAATACCATTAAGAAATAACTAAAGAAATATTTACAGAAGTATCCACACGGCAATATATAACTATTATGAAATATTAGCTCAGGCTAGTAAAGAATTGGGTACGGGGATCCTATTTGGAAATAGGAACTTTCATATCTTTAAAAAAGAAAAAAATTGCAAATCACAGTACCTTGGTTGTTTCAGTTTCAGAATTCCAAAAGGAGGGATTGAGTAATACTTCTCAGTGTTGAGCCAATAAGAAATGCATGCAAATTATCCAAACAAGAAGGAGAACTCGCCTTTTCTGTATCCATACTCTGGGTGCTTGAGACACCACAGAAGCAATATTTGTCTCAACATCGACTGGCATGCTGCTTTCTGGAAGTAGCTCCCAAGTTCGGGATACAGCCGTGACAAATCCTGATCTAGCATTTTCTCTAGTTCAGCATTCCGGAAAAAGCGACCCCATTTGCTGTCTGAAAAGAAAGTATGCAAGATTACCAATAATAGCTCAGACAAAGCTAATCTGACAGTGATAAACTTTTAACAGTCGAAGTCTAACAGATTGGGTTGGGTCATTATGAAGCATATGATCGATAGAAGTGGTTGGTGGTAAAAAATTTTGCATCTAAATCTAATTAAACCATAAAAGAAAGAATGATATAATCAAGCTTTGCATATTTAAATCTAAAAGGTGAACAGATGTTAATGCTGAATGTAACATAAGGGTGTCCAGTTTAAATTTGCATTTTTTTCTTTTTCTTTTTTGAACTGTTGAAATAGATTGCAAGGATTTTGTTACGCTAATATTACTGTTGTTATTTGTAGCTGGTATGGTGAAATGTGTGTCTCAAGATGTTCTTTATCTTTTACTATGAAGTAGAATTCTTGACAGTATAAGATTCATGACCATGAAATATAAATGCATGAAGAACTGTCAAATTCTTAGAAAATGAACTGTCAGATGGGCAATAGAAAAATGAAAAAAAACCCTGAACAATTTTGGTTATGGTGGGACCTTAAAGCAAAATGTGCATTGAGATAAACTGGAAAGCTATGAACATTCCTCAGAAGGAAATAGAAACACATATATTTACCTGGACTCTGCGATAGCGGATCATCCATGACAACACCAGATGATCTATTCTCATCCTTAGAGGGATGAGAATTGACTAAAAGACGACGCTTCAATTGAACATATCTATCCGAGGCACAAGCATAGATTAATAGATTAGATAAAAATCGTGAAGTTTCCATCAATACAAAGTAAATTCTTCTTATGAAATCTGTGAAGAAAAATGAATAGTGTATACAGAACTGTATGCTTTCCATAGCATTTAGTAATCGAGGTCTTAATTCAGATGCATGGAACAAAAAGAGAAAAATGATTGTTGAGATAAGCTAATTTAGCTCATGTACGAACCATAATCGAATAAAGAAAACATTTTTATGCTTCAAAGCAAATAGACCCTAGAATTTAAGGTAATAATCGATAGAGATTTACATAAAAAGGATATTTTTACATGAGAACGAGAAAGGAGGAAATTTTTTAATTCATTTGGACATTTAAATTAAAAAAATCAATCGAAATCGCAGTAAAATTCAAGGAAAAAATAAACCAATAAAGAAAAAAGTTTCATCGATTTAAATTGTAAGCTCACTTCCTCCTGGAATCTGCAGCAACGCGTCGGAGATCATCTACCGAAGCAGGAGAATTCGGCAAAATCCCAAGATCGATCCGCCATCGGACTCCCCGGAGGTTGGAGAATCTCGACCCGGAGGACGACGACCGCGACGGAGACAAGGGCTCGGGCAACGCGGTCTCACCTTGAGACGTGGCCATGGCCTTGTCTCCAATTACCGGAGGCCCAAATGCCGAATTTTTGATTCCTGGGAGAAAGAAACTGAAGGAGAATTTGGGAAGGAAGAAGAAAAGAAGGCGTATTTTGTGAAAGAATTATGGGGTTTTTGACGGGGAGAAAAGGAAATATCTAGTGATTATTTTTTCTTTGCTTTTGGAGAACTTCTGTCGGGAAGGGGAAAGTCATGATAAAGATGAGGACGAAATAAGAATAGAAAACAAGAAAGACGGAGATTGGCGGTAAAAGAAAAAGAGAGTCGAAGGGTATTGCTATCTTTGGAATGCGTGCAAGCAGAAATCTATCAACGCCGATATTATTAGATGCGCTGTCAAAGCGTCAACGCTGTCATCCTTTTTACTTTTTCTCGGGACCAAACTTCTGTCGCTGGACAAATGCATGGAAGGGAAGAGAAAAGACACGAAAATAGCAAGGATGCGGCCATGGCACGAAGTAAATTGGGCATACGGTAACGGAAGCCTCTTGATCCCTCCACCTTTCTTTTTTTCTTGCTTTCTTTCTTTTTTTTTCCTTGCTCTCTCTCCCTCCCTCCCTCCCTCCCTCTCCCTCCCTCTTGCATGAGCACTACCTATAGAGCTCGTTTGATTCGGGGAAAAAAAAAATATCATTAACAAAAAAATAATGAGATGTCTGATTGGAGTTTTCACACAAAAAAAAAAAATAAAAAAGTTATATTTTCATGAAAATATGATTCCCACATTTTATGGAAAAGTCTTTTCCATGAGAAACATGAAAAAGTTACTTTCCCATGAGGCGACGGGAATCACTCCATTTTTATTTTTTTCCCAAAAAAACCCTTCAGCATTAAAGAAGTCTTAAACAGGCATTAAAGACCTAATTTTTATTAGGAGTATAATAGGAATTATACATAATTTTCTCAGGAAAGTGAATGGTCAACCAAACATAAGTACTTTGGAAATTTATCATTTTCCCATGGTCAACCAAACATGCCAAAAGTACTTTCCTAGGTATCCTCTTTCTAAGAATCTGCTTTTCAGAAATCATATTCCTAGGAGGAAAAATGTTTTTCGCAAACCAAACGAGCCCATAGAGTCAAGAGACAAAATACTTCGTAAAGTAGCGGAACAGATACAAAACAAATCCAAAGAACCTCTTCAAAATGATGAGCAGTAAAGAGGTGACCAAGTCAGAAGCTTTATTCGCCTCTCGAAACACATGCCTAGCCTAAAAGACGTCACACTCTTGCAGTAGCCACTAGCCGTCTTCTAGAAACGGATGGTCGAAAACCTCCGGCTCCTTCTGTAGAATCCACTCAAACTCTAGAACTCGGCTCGTATTAGAAACACCGTCGTAGACAGCCCTGAGTTCTGTCCCAGAACTGATGACTTGAAGATACGCTAACTTGAGCTGGAACACCTGCAGCCACGAGGGGCCGTTGTCACCAAAGCTTGGCCCGCGCTTATTCCCTTTGGGCTGCGTTTGGTAGGGGGATAAATGGGGTTTATCTCCCCAAGTAGGGATTATCCCCTAAACATCCCAAAGGTCATGGAATAATTTTATTCAAACAAATTCATTTATTTGGATAATTCTGTTCCGTCAAAATAGTGAAATAAATTTATCCACGACATGAGAGGGACTTTTCCCTTTGAATTATAATTTTGCCCCTATCCATTTTTTAAACACACCAAAAGACGGAAGATAATTTTGTTCTTGTGATGAATCCTTTCACTTATCCTTCGACCAAACGCCAAAAGATAACTTATTTTATAGAATAAATTACCCCTCCTAAATAAATAACCCGAACGCAGCATTTTTGTTGGATAGAACAATAGTCTTTGAGCCCTAAAACAACATCCTTTGCGCCTAACAAAACGATGATTAATTTGATAAAAAAAATTGAATTCTTTTAAAAAATAAGAAGGTTTTTTTTTTAAAAAATACATGAATATTTTTTGTTTTAAATTTAAAAAAAGACAATCACAATTTATTGGAACATCAACCAGATTGTATCAAAGGTACTATCTTGAAAGAGCAAAGGATATAAAGAAGAGCAGAAGAGCAAGTATGTAAGGATTCATTTGGTTCGCGTAAACAAATTTTCTTCATCGAAATATTTTTTTTGAATTCTGGTTTTTAGAAATATGATGCTTAAGAAAATAATTTCGGCATATTTAGTTGACCACAAAAAAGTGGTCATTGCAGAGTGGCTTACGTTTGGTTAAGCATTTATTTTGAGAAGATTTTGCGATATATTTATTATATCCTTAATAAAAAAAAGTCTAATATATAAATTTTGAGAATTGAAGGGTAGTTTTAGAAAACAACATCCCAATTTCCAATCGATGGAAAATTATTTTTCGATGTCCCTCCTAGCAAAGTAGCTTACATAAGTAATAGATGCCTTTTTCTTTTTCTTTTCCCCTATCCTTCCTTCCAAGTAGATTGGGTTTACGTCAAGTCGATTATCTTTTTTCATTGGTTCGATCCACATTTCTAAGATTCAATCCAAAAATTTTCTCTCCTTTTCTATTTGTAATTAAAGATTGCTTCTTCCTAACACCACTCCATTTGCCTGCTGCTACCAATCGCCGTATGGGGACAATGGAGTGGTGCAAGAATTTTTCTAGATCAAGTGAAATCTATATTTGGATTGTTCTAGGTTGGGGACCAATTGAATATTAAGCCCTCAATTAAATTCATGGCTAACCCTCTTCAATTTGGGTACGTGCCGAGCCGCACTGGCACCGAACGAAGCGGGTCTAACCCCGTTGAGCGGGTTTATGAGGTGCTCTCACTCTCGCGAGGGGTGGGAAGGAGCGAGAGAGGAGGAAGGGGCGCCGTAATTCTTCTTCTCAAAAAAGAAGCTGCACACCAGGTGATCGATTAAATCCTCTTTTTTTCTTCAGATATTTTCTCAAATTAAACCCATATCCGAGTTAGGGTTCTTTCTTAATCTCTGATATATGGGTGAAATATAATGTAAAAAGAGGTTTTTTTTTTCCTGGATTAATAACAGCTGAGAAAGGGAGAAGTGGGATCGAAGGAGGAGGAAAGATGGTTGTGCGGATTCGGTTGTCAAGATTTGGTTGCAGGAACAAGCCATTCTATCGAGTGATGGCCGCTGACAGCAGGTCTCCAAGAGATGGGAAGCATCTCGAAGTCCTCGGCTACTATAATCCGTTACCTGGTATCTTTTAGGTTTTTTTTACTTCCCCCTTTGCCTAGATTCCAAGCTTGTAATCTATCTATCCCTCACTTCTTGGATCTCTCACATAGAATCACATTTTTCCCAAAAAAAAAAAAAGAAATTGTTTTCCCCTATTTCTTGGCTATATTGGTAAATTTCCCTTAGTTGGGGTAGAGGTGGTGCATCGGTTGTAACAATCACGGCATCACCCACTTATTAGATTTCTCGTATGGATGTCACTATGACTTCCAGAGATGAATTCCCCTCCTCCCTCCTGTGAAATCACTGAATGAACAAATATATTGGTGGCTATTTCAGGGCAGGATGGTGGGAAACGAATGGGGCTGAATTTTGACAGGGTGAAGTAAGTGTTTTTTTTTTCGTTCTTTTTTTAGCCAACGAGCTTTCTTGACAGCTAACACTTGTGTCGCTATTGATGTTTAATAATGTTTGATTTTCTTTTCAGTATAAGTTCTTAGCCCATGAATGTGAAGACTTAAGTTGTTATTGTTTACAAGCAATATAAGTGTATATGAAATAAGTTTTGTTTGGATTTTAGGATCTGCTTCTACTATATTTTCATTACTTATCGTTCCATTGGCTAATCTGCTTTGCTCTATGAAGGTATAATGTGTGTATTTTCAAAACTTGTCTGCAGAGTGCTTTATGCAGACATGTATATGCTTATGATGGTTTATGTTTTCTAGTGACAAAATACTGTCAACTTCATTTCATTTATTACTATAAAGTCCACAGAAAATGAGTGTTGCTGCAAATTGTTGCTCTCTGGCTAACGCTGGTAACTCATGTACCACTTCCATCAAATTGGAATAGGAAGTCACTGTCCGAGAGAAAATGTTAAGTAGAAATTTCTTTCAGAAAGAGATTGAAATTAGGATTGGTCAATTCTCAGTCATATTGTCTATCCAAAAACCAAGCCACAAAAATTATGTCCATATTAAAACAATTGAGCTGAGTGCTCAGTTGGAGAAGGAAAAGCAGAGGCAACATCAGTAGTTTTTTCTGTTATGAAATGAAATACATGTACTGAAGAACATTTTGTTGATGCTAAAACCCATAAGAAACGGTTCAGGTGATGCTCTTGTAGATCCATTGCCTCAATATATACCCCTAGAGAACATCATAAAGATTAGATGGCAATGCAATTTAGAGAATAGTTACAAATGCAGTATAGTTAATTTGGCATAAAATCAAAAGCAATGTGCTTTGAGTGACGTAAGGTAAGTTGGAAAAGACAAATCAGTTGATGTTATGAGAACCAGTTGCCCTTCTAGCATGTTGTATGTTTTTTCCTTTATAGAAAGCCACATTGAATCTACGATTCCAGGATGTTGGGCTTGTTTCCTGACATGTCCAGGTGACTTGAGCTCTCATTATGCATTATGGCCTCTCCAGACTTTTAAGACTTTACTCCTGTTCTCGAGACCTTCTCCTTCCACTTTTCTTAGCCATGATAGGGATTTACAAGGTCTACCCTTTGATGAACCTGTTTTCTTTTCATCACATTGACAATGCTACCATTTTTCATTGTTTGAGAAATTAATACCCTGGTATATGATGTTCTCATAGGAGTTAAGAAACCTGCAGACTTATGGTTGTACGGGAATTGCTAGGGTTGCAAATTCTTTGTCAAATTTGATGTAAGCAATGAGACATTTGGGTATGATGTATAAAATGCTAAGGAGTATGAGAGTTGGGTAAGAGAAAAAGACATGTGACAACTGTAACAAAATCCTTGCCATTATGATGTTAGATGTTTGCTCCATGATCTTAATATGGGCTTATTCTTGTCATAACATTTTTTAAACATGCATGTAAATTTTGCAAAGAAATGGTTTAATAACTTACAGATTAACTATTTAAAGCAATTGCCTGGCATAGCTTACATCTAGATGGTAAAACATTGTTTGTTAATGCCTTGTTCTAGCTCATATTCTTTCTATTCTCGCTTCCAAGCAATCATGTACAATTATTGCACCATATGGAATTTGTTAACCCCCAAAAGCCTCCATTTCTATGAGCTTGTGGTTAACATTCATCAATGCGTACCAGCCTCTACTGGACCAACTCAAGCTATAGCTACCTGGATGGCAGTAGGTTAAATAGCAAATTACAAAAGTGTGCTATTTAGGCCACTTCTGAATTCTTAGCAATTTAATGGAAGTAAGAAGGAAACTACTCTTGGCATCGCAGTTTCTTATATTTATGAGATTTGTCTTGCTATGGTTGTCATGTTGGTTTATGTCATAGGCATTTTCATACCAATTGTTTAGTCACTTTGATTGCAATGTTATTTGCTATCATTTCATTTGTAATTTCGTACAGGAGTAATAAGTTTTTTTTTATCTTTTGTAAGTTTTCATATTTCAAGGTTTCAACACAGTTGAGGTACAGTTGGGAGGATAAATAGATCAGGATGCCTCGCTCCCATTCTGGCTACCGATTACATGCTAGACACAACAATGACGTTCTCTGCAAAATCCTATAATCAAGACTCTGTCTTACAGCCTTGATAACTGATAAGTTTTTTATTCCTATGAATGGGAGGGGCAGGAGTGTGAAACAACATCTATGAATTCTTTTTCAAAGTGTCCTTTTTCGGTCACCCAGGGGTGTGTGACATTTCAGAGACTGATTCTAAGGCCTGTTTTTGCTTTTTTTTTTACAATTTTATCGTAGTAAAAAAAGGAATTTCATTTTTCAGATTCCAAATAGATGGAACCGTTTGTGTTTATCATTTTTTTCATTGTCATGTTGCTTGGAATTGTCTGATACCCATACATCTGTTTTCAGCAAATGTGCCTTCACCAATTTCGTCATCCGCAGTGCAGAACGATATCAGTTTTCCTTTTTTCTAAAAGAAAAAACTAATTAGTACATCATTTTTTTAACTTGCATATGATTCGCAATGTCTTAGGGACTTCCTGTGGGATTTGAATGATAAGATCTTACTATGTCCATATATGGGTGATAAGATACACCACGTGCAGTCGGTGTATCTATTTACCAGTCAGATACCTGAGAACAAGTAATTTGCTGACACCAAAACCAGATATGCACGTCCTTGTGATGAAAAGATAAGGAGTCGTGGTCTCAGAATATATTATTACTTTTGGTGATGTTATGGACTATTTAAAAAATGGCACCGTGATGATCGAGTGTCTATTGAAGCAGTTGTATGCATTTTCCTCACAAGTTAACCATGAATTATGTAGAGATATACAGGAAATACACAAAATGATTTTAGTCATGGAATATTGTTTCATACTTTAGAATAATGAATAAATGCATTCCTCAATCAGGCTTGCAAGTCAGCAATTTATTTATTTATTTATTTGTTTCTGCTGCTGTAGGTATTGGTTATCAGTTGGTGCACAGCCTTCAGAGCCTGTCCAACGCATACTCTTCAGAGCAGGTGTTCTACCACCACCACCAATGCTTGCAATGACCCGCAAAGGTGGGCCGCGTGACACCCGTCCTGTTGATCCCCTGACTGGCCGTTACTTGACTCCCGAGAGCCCCGAAACTGCCGATCAATCTGAATGTGGAGAAAGTGAGGTGGGTGAAGATGGTGATAAGCCAAGTCCTTGAAAAGAATTGCAGGATCATATGCCGAAAAAACAAAGAAACTGCAGCATCTGGTTTTGAGTTGGATGGCAGTTGAATATGTCATTAGGATGTTGTGGATCTATAGATTTGGTTGCCTTGAGACACTGGTAGCACTTTGAGGCTTAATATTTATGGAAAATAATTGCACAGTTTATTTTACTCGTGGATTCAATACATGTGGTTAAGTTTTGAAGCAAATGGTGGTGTCTGCTATGGTCTCTGAATTGATTGTGAATAGGTGGCTTATAGTTGGGGATGGCCTCATGTTCTTCTTAAGATTTTACGATTTTCATATGCCTGTGAGGTGCTGCAACTTAATCAGATTAGGTTACTGCTTTTGCTACCATTAGTACCACAACATCGAAAATAATGTCCAACAAACAAAGGGAAAGGCAAAACCATGGTTGTGATTCGAATCACGACGATCCGAACTCCACTTTGAAGAGGACTTGGAATCTTATGGGGGCACAGTCGGATGACCTCGATCAACTTGAGAGAAAATAAAGGGAACGACTTGTACAGGTGAATTCAGCATATATTAAGCTTTTAATAGTAGGTTTTATCCTGTTCTAATCCACGCTCGTTCCAGTCATTATTGATTGTTGTTTGTGTGTATTGTGAATTTATAAAATAAATTGAATAATAAATATATGAATAAATAAATCTGATCTCAAATGAAGATTCAACTATGTTAGATCAAGGTTAGTGTTTGACACTATGTCCTTAAGACAGATTTCGCCCTCCACACAGGTGCTTTGGATCTCGTGAGCATCTGCCTCCCAGGATACAATGATCTTCACAAACAAAAGGAGCACACCAATTTGTTTGTACGGCGAACTAAAAACTGAGTTTTTGTACTCTCTATGGACAGTGGGGGAAGTACGTACCAACGACGGCGACTCGGCCTCTTCTTCCGAGGTAAGCCTGGTTGACCCTCCCTTTATTACTGAGTCTGAGCCGGTCCAACTCGGCGAGTTGGCTGATGGGCTTTCGGGAGATAAACTGGGTCGAGTGATGGAGGCCCAGGGGACAATGGTTCATGAGGCTGTGGGCCTTGATGCTGGGCTATCCAAACCCACTGCTAGCCCAAGACACCAAGGGGAGATGGGGCTTGCGGGCCCGAGTCGGGCAGACGGGGGTCTCTCAAGTTTCCTTCCTCTCCCTTTCCCTGAGACTAATCACTCCGAAGCTGGGGGAGACAGTGCTGACCACCGGCGATGACACTGCCCGAGCTTCATCGAGCCAACCCTGATACCCCCCTCCGATCTGTGGGTGCCGATGGTGGGTGAGCCGATAGCCACGAATGGCAAAAACAGGGGTTGTGAACGGTTGCAGCAAGCTGCAGGGTCGGAGCCTCGGAAGGACTGGGTGGCGGCTACATCCCAGGGCGGCGCCGGAGGTGATCAGGGTCTTCGGGAAGATGAGGCGAAGGCTATTAAGGAGGAGCCCACTGTCCCGGATGACATTGGCAAGGGGGTTGGAGGTGATCACCGAGTGAAGCAGACTGACAGCACCTGGAAGAAGGGGAAGAAACTGGCATCGCGGAAGGCGGGGGAGAAGGGGCTGGTGAGGAAGGAACCATGCGGAGGAGCGGGAGAAGGTGGCTCTGTGAGTGGTCGACTGGGTGAACAAGGTGGATCTGGTGCTGAGACGGAGAGTCTGCAAATCACTGTGGCGGCCCATCAACGTGTTGCTTCTAAGGTGAAGAAGGCCATGCGAGGCTGGGAGGCTTCTTTTGAGGGATCTAGGCCAGGGGAGGGCTGTCACTCCCTCTCTAACAATTGATATGCAGATTCTTGTTTGGAATTGCCGGGGTGCCGGGAAACCGTCATTTAGGCCGGCTTTTCGGAGGTTAGTTCATACACATGAACCAACCGTTTGTGTAATCCTTGAGACCAGACTTTCTGGTAGAAGCCTGGAACAAGCAAGAAGGAGGATTCCCAGTTCATGGGGATTTTATGCTATTGAATCACGTGGACTGTCAGGAGGTATTATTGTCATGTGGCGGTTGAATGGTTGCAAATTAGATGTCTTCAATGAATGTAATCAGAATGTTGTGATGATTATATCGGAGGGGAATGGGCAGCCATGGGTGTTTTCTGCTATCTATGCTAGTACTGACTATCAGGAGAGGAGAATTTTATGGGATGAGGTAGGTAGTCTTATCCAGCATGGTTATCCAACACTAGTGGCCAGGGATTTCAATTGTATTGACAGCCACTTGGAGAATAGGGGAGGTAGACCGTTCACGAATAAACTGGAGGTAAGGGAGTTTCAGGACTTCATTATGGGTAATGGATTGGTGGATCTGGGGTTCTTCGGGCCGCGATTCACTTGGTGCAACAACAGACTGGGTCGTGCTAGGGTATGGGAGCGTATTGATCGGGTTTTCGCCACAGCTGGGTGGGTTCAGAGCTGGCCTGATTTCAGGGTATGTCATCTGCCACGGATTGCGTCAGATCATTGCCCCTTATTGGTATGTACTTCCCCCACTGTCCATAGTTGTGGCCCATTTCGGTTTGAGAAATTGTGGCTCTCATACCCACAATCTTGGGAGGTGGTGAGGGAAGCTTGGCAGGTGCCCGTTCGCGGGGATGCTATTCATAGGGTGTCACGTAGGCTTGAGATGACCAAACGACGCCTGCGGAAATGGAATAAGGTGGAGGTGGGGAATATTTTCAGGAGGATCGAAGGGGCTGAAGGTTTGATTGCAGCTATTCAGGAAATGGAAGAGCAGAATGGTGGGCTGTCAGAGGAGGAGCAGACTGAGCTCCGGGCGCAGTTGGCTATGCATCATTCATTGCTACGACAGCAGGAGACCTTTTGGAGACAAAAATCGCGAGCTCAGTGGATTATGGAGGGGGATCGTAACACCAGGTTTTTTCATCAGGCCACTATTATTCGCCGGCAGAGGAACAGGATTTATAGCATCAGAGAGAGCGGTGGGCAGTTGACTGATGACCCTGTTTTGGTTAGGAGGATATTAAAAGACTTCTTCAAATCTAGATGGACTGAGCCTACCGGTGGGGGGGAGCTGCCCACCCAACCTCCCCCGTCCAGGAAGGTTTCTAATGAGGAGAATTATGAGTTGATCAGGCCGGTGTCAGTATCAGAGATTCAGGAAAGCCTTTGGTCCTTAGCTGAGGACAAGGCCCCCGGGCCGGATGGCTTCCCCCCTCTTTTTTTCAGGAGGTACTGGCATATAGTTAGGACAGATGTGACAGAGGCTATCATGTTGTGTTTTAGCTCAGGCACTGTTCCTAGTGAGTGGAAACAGACTCTTATTACTCTCATTCCAAAAAAGCAGGATGCTACAGAGCCGAGCCATTTTCGGCCCATTAGCCTTTGCACCACCCTCTACAAAATCATAGCCAAAATTCTGGTAAGGAGAGTGAGAGGGTTACTGACTGACTTGATTAGTCCTGAGCAGGAGGCTTTTGTTGGGGGCCGGAGTATTTCAGATAATATATTGATAGCTCAGGAGTTTATGTGTGATCTCAGGCAGGCCCCACGTAGGCGGGGGTTGATGGGCATTAAGTTGGACATGCAGAGGGCGTATGATAGATTGGACTAGCACTTTGTGGCACACTCCTTGGAGGCTTTTGGGTTTCATCACCAGTGGATCAGATGGGTGCTGAGTTGCATCAGGACCCCTCCTTTGCTATTTTAGTGAATGGTACGCCTACGAGTTTCTTCGGGTCCTCTGTGGGTTTGCGGCAGGGTTGCCCGCTGTCACCTCTGCTTTTTATTCTTTGCTCGGATGCTTTATCCCGTGCTCTTCGACATGCTGCTGAGACCCCTGAGCTGGAGCCCTACTCATCGAGGTTAGGTACTTTCCAGTTGTCCCACTTGTTATTTGCTGATGACTGCTTCTTGATGTCACGTGCGAGTACGAGGTCGGCAGGGACAATCCGGAGGATCCTTTTTGAGTACTGTAGTGCTTCCGGGCAGAGAGTCAACTTAGCAAAGTCGTCCATTTCCTACAGTCCGAGGATTGATCCTCAGGTGAAGGCAGCCATCGCGGAGATTTTGGGGATTGAGGAGCAGGACGGTTTTATGCGGTATCTAGGGGTTCCCATCACCGGTCGGCGACTGCGCCGAGCAGACTGCTCCGGGGTGGAGCTCAGACTCCGACAGCGACTGGAGGGGTGGCAGGCGAGCGCCTTGTCCATGATGGGCAGAGTTTTATTGGTGAGGTCAGTATTGAGCTCTATTCCCTTGTTCCTGCTTTCGAACACTATGGTTCCGATAGCATGTCTACGGCATTTGGAGCAATGGATGCGGAGGTTTGTTTGGGGTGGGCGAGCACCGGGAGGCGGCATTCATCTGCTTGCTTGGGAGGTTCTTTGTCAGCCGACGGCTATCGGGGGGCTGGGCATTCGCTCCCTTATTACTAGACGGGAGGCATTGGCATCGAGGCATGTGGTTAGATTCCTTCTGGAGCCGGATGGGCTGTGGAGCAGGCTGATGAGAGCGAAGTATGGGGAGCGGTGTGCTGGAGACTCCTTCAGACCAGGGCGCCAGTGCTCCTACATCTGGCGTGAGATGTGCACCCGAGCTCCTCGGGTCCTTCCTTGTATCTCTTGGGCGGTGGGCGATGGTCGCAGTATTGATGTGGTCGAGGATAGATGGTTGGCCGGATTATCGCTATCCAGATGGCCCACTATGTTCGATCCGGGAGCTATAGCCGGGAGCAGAGTGAGCGATCTTCTAGTGTCCGGGGAGCCCAGATGGGATGTTGATCGGATCCATCTCCTCTTCGGTGACGACCTAGCCGAGAGGGTACTGGCCACACCTATACCCCTTGAGGGGATGACAGATAGGAGGGTATGGAGCTCGACTGGGAGGGCGAGAGCTACAGTTAGTGATCTCCAGGCGACAGTGGACATAGGTTCTGTACGCCGGTTGGAGGGTCGCTGGATTTGGCGATTACGTGTGCACCCACGGGTTGCCCTATTTCTGTGGAGGGTGGCATGGGGCATTCTACCTACCCGAGGGACCTTGGCAAGGAGGGGGGTGCCGATACCAGCTGATTGTGAGGGATGCCCGGGGGAGGAGGAGACCATCGGTCATGTTCTGTTTACATGCCCGCGGGCGCGTCAGGTGTGGGGCCTCGTAGCGACTCGCCGGCAGTCCTTCATCTCTACTAAGGCCTTTTTGAGTCAGGTGAGGGACTCAGCTCGGAGAGTCGACATGGCAGACAGGGGAGTAGTATGGGCTCACGTGGCATATCACATCTGGCTGGATAGGAATGCGAGGATATTTGAGGGTAGAGGTTTCTATCCGCGATCGGTGGTTACTAGAGCTTTCGCACATGCAGCTGAGTTGGTGAGCGCTGCAGCTGACTCTTCATCTGGAGAGGATAGGGATACCTGGGGCGCCTTTTCTTCCCCGCATAGATATGCGATGATACCACTGGTATCCTGGGCGCCCCCACCCCCTGGTTCTCTCAAGGTGAATTTCGATGGCAGCGTAGCGGAGGGCGGGAGCAGATGTGGAGTGGGCTTTGTTATCAGAGACCATGACTCCAGACTGATTGTGGCAGGAGGCCGGCGCACTTTTGAGGGATCTGTCCATGTGACGGAGTTGCACGCGGCATGGGAGGGTCTTGTATATGCTAGAGTACACCTGGGTGCCTGACGGATTCTTCTAGAGGGTGACTCGACCACAGTAGTGGACTGGATTCGCTGCCGACATGCCAGGTCGGACTTGCACCCATTACTCCGGGACATCCGGAGCATGGGGGAGGAGCTAGACTTACTCCGGATTTCACATGTGTTTCGGGAGGCGAACAGGGCTGCGGACTGGGTCACCTTCTATGCAGCTCACCATTCTGGTTTTGTTTTTTGGGGTTCCTCCGACCATGTGCCGCAGGCATTTGATCGTGTTTTGCTTTGTGACAGTTCTGGGCTCTCTCATCGTCGTATGTAGTGAGAAGCCGGTTTACCAAAAAAAAAAAAAAAATGAACTCACTTATGCTCTCTTAGAATGAGAGAACTAGATGAATTGGAAAAATTCGGTGTGTAGAATGGTTGGAGGAAAGCTCTATTTATAGAGTTCATGGTGACTTTTCAGAATAGACACCAAGTGAAGAGACATGTCTTTTCTATTCAAATGAATAGACACATCCCTATGAATAATTGTCTTTCATGCTAATAGTCATGTCTTTTAAATGAAAAGATGCATTCATACAAAGATGCAATGAAAAGATGCATCAATGAAAAGATGCAACTCTTTTGAAGAGACATACCTCTTTTAAGAAGCACCCTTTCAAGTGGGTCATTTTGCAGCCTATTTTCACATTCACCTATTATAGTCTAACATTGATTACTATAATAGTTATGATGACTGTTATTTGTCCTACAATATACATGATTCATATGTTTCAGTATTCAATAATAGTTCTTACGATAGTTGGTTATAAAATCGAAAATAATGGAAAAAGTAATGACACTTTAATAAGAAAATATTATTTTCCTTTTCAGATGTATACGCTCATCTAGAGAGAAAATTGGCAATAATCTTGATTTTTTAAATATTATTTTATTCAAAGAAGCAGTACGTATGCACAGATACATTTTACCCATGAGATAGAACAATGCCCAAATATATATTTAACCATGATCGTAAAATTTTATTTTGACAAGCAGTATGGATATTAAATAAGAGTTTGATGTTTGTGTTATGTGGGATGATGATGTTTACATGATGACCTTGTTTTTGTTAAAACAACTAACAAATCCTCAAAACCTTAACACCATCAAACCATATCACAAGAAACTAAAACCGAAACAATAAAGAAATATGCATAAAAAAAATTATCAATCGTCCAGATCAAAATGCTATATCTGCAGGGAGATCCTAAAGAAACTGCGACGAAACAACTGTTGATGCGGATCCTAAATCTACAAGGAAATCCTTGTGGTACGAACAATAGTGCGATGGTTTCACCTTTTAGTGTCCCTCCACTTCCATCCTCCTTTACAGGCATATTCAATGCCATTCTTAGGAATTGATGCAGCTCCACGATACGTGCTTCGAATAGCCGTCTCCAGATCCCGCAACTTTGCTCAGGGATTTTTACCCACCATATAATCAATCGCCCGTTACATGAAGATAGAGTTCTGGTCAAAGCCTATAATTGTTTTAAAAAATCAATTACAAAAATTCTTTAAGATTTATAATCATTGCATTTATATCTAATAGTTTGTAAAATTTTTACTTACACCGAATTAAATTAATGATGGTAGTGGATCTATTTACCTTATGTGAAAAATTAAAATTAGGAAGATGTGCATATTTTCTTATGTTTTTGAGTGGCTGTTATGCCACTAAGATTATTTTGATCATTTCTGAAACTTTTTTCTAATATGATATTTATATTTCATTTGAAATTAACGGTTTAACTAATACTCTGTTAAGTTGTAAATTAAAATGTTAGATAAATATAAACTTCAAAAAGATAAGCATAGATTTTGTAATTATTGAAGAAAAATATAATTTATCCCTAACATCAAAAAATTTTTGTAACTTACTTCCATTAAAATGAGGCAATTAGAGATTAGGTTTCTCCGATGAAATTAGAAAAGAAATACCCTATGTATCGTGTAGGTAAGTTTATTTAATTGCCCGGATTGGAGTTGCTCGGAACATGCTGTACCTTTTCTTAGTGATGGCATCTCATTTTCTTCATATTTTCTCTCTCTTTTTTTTCATGGTAAAAATCTGCTGATTTGGAACATCAAAAAACAGTTTATTGAATTGTGCAGTAGGATTTTTTTTTCTTTGATTGAAAATTTGTTCAGTAGGATTTAATTTGTGCGATTTCAAAGGCCGTGGGTTGGACTCGAATTTCTGGAGATGGAATAATAAGAATGTTAATTCATACTATCAGCTATCTCCCTTAATTGTGGAGAATGGTTTCTCCTCTATAGTTTTTGATGCTCTAAGTGATGCACTCTTGCCACAAGGTATTTTCCTAGAGACGTATTTTAGGTCCTGCTGCTCTTTAGCAATGGATTACTTAGTGAGCGTGAAACGAAGGAGCTCGGAGAATTGGGAACAGCCATTATGATGGGAAAATGCCTGAGCAGGAATGAAGTCGTCATCTGTCCTGTACAAAAGAAAAGAAACACCAGGTGTATCTTTTTGCAACCGTCACATAATTGACAGAAATTTAAAAGCAAGGATTTTCTAGATTGCTTCATGATTGATGGTGAAGGTCCAAACATGAATCGGAAACGGGAGCCTTCCTCATAATCAAAGATGTTTTTTTTTGTTTGTTTGGATCTTTCTTCTCCAAACAAGAAAAAAATCGAAGAACCTAATAGATCAACTAATTCTTGGCTGCTACGAAACATATCAGCCTTGTGTTACAGAAGAAACGTTCTATTTTGTTAAGGAGGCTGCGGTTGAGAGCAAGCAACCTTGTTTTGCCGTTTCCTTCACGTTCATGGTCCTGCTCGCTAGGAGGAATCTTTGATTCATGGCCTGAGATCGAGGCACAGATTGATCCGAAGCAAGCTGCTTGCAGCTTAACTTAGATGCACAGGATGAACCATCTATATTTGGAGTTGGCACTAAAAATCAAGGTATATAATCTATCAAGAAGAACAGGAAAACACTAGATCCATCTCTTTGTAAATTCCTTGTCACTAAATTACAGAATAATGGATTTCATTATTAAAGAAAATTATGATATGCTATATGATTGGAAAATAGTTATCTGCGATGTTGAGAAAAATAAAAAAGAGGAAGACTTACAAGCCTCATCCCATATATGTGGGTTGGAATTATTAGTATTTCTCTTAATTTTCTAAATTTTGTCTGCATTGGCTGATCAGCAAGTACATAAGCACTAGAAAAGCTAGATAATAAGCTGAAGATATTTGCTGCAGTACTCTGCACGCTTCACCTCCCTGCTATGCTGGTTCTCCACCAATCAGAGCAAGCAATCCTCTCATCTGAGATATTTCCATGAGCCAAGGGTGCAAAAAGGCCTCCTAAGTGCCAATTATAGTTCTGGTTAATGATCCAGGTTTTATAATTTGTCATTTTGTTAAACTGGCCTTAAAGAAAAGCGATCAAACATTATTTTTTGTAATGCTAATTTCGTCCATTATATTTTGTGTCGGCCTCGTTTCATAAAAGTTGGCAACTAAACAGCAGGCTGCTTCATGTCTTAAATTTAACAAACCTGTGCTCAATCTCTAGTTTAAAAAAGTAGCTTGTCACAAGTTTGAGGTAGAAAACAGGAGCTGGAAGCATAAAAACAAAAGAGTACAAAATACAGGGGGCACTTATTTAATCCTGCAAAAGGAGGGCTTTCCAGTTGCAAATTTGATAATCAGCATGTATTCAACTTGAGTACCTCTTTTTTTTCCCTCTCACTTCTCTCTTCTGCCTAGTCTTCTGTTTAAATTCCACTATAACTTTATCTATGCCTCATTATTTTTTCACTACCATAATCTGTTTTGTTTATTTATTTACTTATTTATTTATTTTTAAGTCTTTGGAGAAATGTTTTCTTTCTTTATCTGACTAATGAGAGGATGTTTTTCTTTTCAAGTTCCAGAAAACTTAATTCTGCAACCAAGTTATGGTTCAATCCTTATCAGGATCCAAATTGGATTGGTAGCTATCTGCAGACAAACTGCAGTAGAGCTAATCCATCAGTACAAGTAATGAAGTCAGTTCTACATTTATGTACCTCATACCAAGTTAAGAAATCATCAGACTCTTCTATGTCCTGGCATGATGATATATCATTCTGAATTCTGGTAATGAATCATCAGAAACTACTGATGTTTTAGTTTATATTCAATGAAAAGGTAGTATAAACAATTGTCTCGTTTCAATTTCTGTCCAAATAATTCTGAATTCTAGTGAAAAAAAAAAGTTTGCTGTCATTTATTATTTCAGTATTGAGCTTCTCATATTGTTCCATCTTCCCCTCTTTTGGCATGATCATTCCTCTGATTTGTGCTCTCAAACTTTAAAGGTATAACTTGCTTGATATATGATTGTCCTGGGAAAAAAGCTCTCCTTTGGAAGCTCATAGCTCTGGAAACTAGTATGCAACAAACTCAGCTTCAGGATCATAGGTTTTTGCCTACACAAAATTGTCAAAATTAAATCTTGGTTCTCTGAAGTCTGAGACGTGAACTTGATTTATGAAAACATTTTTTATTTAAAACTCAATTTCTTCAGTAGGAAATAATCTAGGAAAAATTTATTTTTAAATGTACTGGTAATATTGATATATTACTAGTTTTGTAAAGTACCATACACACCCCTTACCGAAGTACTCTCTAACTCCCGTCCCTCTTTTTTCTTTTTATCATGGTACTGCCCCAAACCTAGCGGTACAAGTTGGTGTGACTTATGGTACACATCCTGGTTTCGGACGATACCAGGCAGTTTGGGGCGGGTCCACTCGATTTAGACTAGTACGGACTAGTTTGACTCATACTGAATTGAGCCTCAGTACCATACTGGTACCTTATTGATATGATATAGCACAGTCTGTACAGGTTGGTACAGCAAAGCTTGGTACAAGTGCCGTAGGACAAGTTCGCAATATCCTATACTTTAGAACGAGAAAGAAAACATTGATCTGAACATCAAAATAATCTCAGGTTGTGATTGCTTGTTTTGAGACACTAGATCCCAATATTCTCTTGGGTCATTACCAACTCCTTTTACAGACAGACATATCATATCAGATTTAATGACCAACAAATGAAACCTACTTCTAATGTTTTATTCCCCTTATACAAAAACATAAGCAAATCAATTTAGAGTGAAAACTAACCTGCTCCATAAATCCAGTTTACATGATTTAATGCTCGATCATAATTGTAGAGACATGTCTCAAGCCATTCAGCTCTCATGCACCAGTCTGTGCCCCACTATAAGTTCAACCAACCATAATGTCACTAGAAGTGGGCTTCTGCTATTTTTGATGTTGGTAAAGTACATGGGTATAAAAATAGCTTTCCAATGTCGTGTTACTTATATCCTTAAGGTAAATTCGGAGTTTGAAACATATTTATGACAAGTCTTTAACAAATAATATGTCTTAGTGTATATTTTGCTTATATTGAAAAAAGACTATTTATTTCAATTTACATAAAATTATGCTGTCCCTTTTTCAACATTTTTTTTCTTTCCTTCTGCCTAATTAGATGCTCCAACATGTGTCGAAATCTGACTATTGCATCTGTATCCATGCAGCACTAATCAGGTAGCACATGCAACTGGATTATAAAACCTCATATCAGGAAAAAAAAACTCAGCCTAATGACATTACGAACAAAAATGATCTTAACCTTTTCATTCTGGTATGTATCTTAATGCCAAGGAAGAGTATGATGTGATCATTTACAAGAGGAAAAATGTATAATATGATCAATTACAGCTAAAGGGGAAAATATTTAGGAAAATCTGTTAGACCAGAATGAAAAGTCTTACTTATGCCTCTGAATTTGGAACTATATATTGAAGTATTTGGTGGGAATTAGAAAAAATGACTTTTCTTAAATGTTTCTGTAGCACTTCATGCAACTTTCAAGACATTGTTAGCGGATACATGAATAGGTTTGCCTAAATGTATGTAAGCACTAGCAACCTCGAAGTATGAATGGTAAAAAAGTGAATGAATCCTTCTAACAATACACTAATCAATCTACAACTTGCATGCTTTGATGCTGGGAACTCTTCTAGTGCAAAGTAGCACATGAACCATAATAGGATAACCAATTGCTAAAGTGATTTTATATTTTTGTTAACTTGTGGGGCCAATTCCATGAACTACTAACTAAAACTTATAATGTTAACAAAATATTTTGTAGTGGAAAAGCATGAGATAGTATTAATATAAACACGAATGGTAATGGCAACTATAATTGGCATACTCACCTGCAAAGACAGCTAGCAAGATGTTTTTGAGAAATAGCTAGCATGAATGTTATGTTGGCATGCTCGACATTTGCACTAGAAAAGACCACAGGCTTTTAGTTGACTTTGTTGCCTGTACTAGTGGTGGTACTTCTGCCCTTTGATAATAGTCCATGCTCTGAAAAGCAAATGCGGAAGAGTCTGTAAGTCGACCTAAAGTGAGAGGTTAGTAGAAGTACAGAATTATATCACAGGAATAACTATAATGAACAAGCCCTTTCCTATCCAATCTGGTTATCTTTCAGCTAAAGAAAGACAAAACCTTCGAAAGCATATAGTGAAAAGAAAGGATTCGTGCTTTTGCAATTGCTATAGAGAGATAGAGAGATCAATAGTTCAGACAATACTGTTAGAATTTACACGATCACATGAATTTAACGACAAGGACAGTGGGTCATGAAATTAAAACTTTAGATAGGTTTACCATGTTTGGCCCATTGCACCCTCTTACAAGAGTATAAAATATTGTTTCATGTTTTGTTACATAATCAATACCACATGAAGAACTCAACAGAAAAAATATAATAACAATACAGAAGCTTACCTATATAGTTGCTCCAGTAGCACTATTAATGCAATCTGGTGATTCAAAACCATGGAGGACAATCTAATGATCACATCAGCACGATCACGCACTTGCTGCCCATGACCATAAGGACCACCAATGCAAAACACAAGTCTTGATGATCCCTGAAAGAAATTCAACAAAATGCAGATTTCACATGAAAAAATCCTTATAAAAGATTTGCATGCTTGACAGGCAAGGCTCTTATAGGTCCCTCTAACAGAGTAACAGTTGATCAATTAAGAACAAGATTTTAAATCCCGTGGGACGGAGGCGTCCCAATTTTTCCCACATAATGGGACACCCTGTGTCCCGCCCCATCTCAGTGGCCATCCTGATCGAGCATCCCAATATATGCCCACGATGCCCTTTTTTATATATTTATTATTTTTTTATTTTTTAAAATTTATCTCAAAGTTTTACTGCTTTATTTGTTGTTTAAACATATTTGAACTTCTAAAGTAATATATTTATGATAAATTGGCTCTATTTAAAACTAACACTATAACACATTATGGTCTTCCAGGTTATTGGAGAATGGAAATCCTTTTTTGATTACTAAGCAACGATCTCTTATATTTGGTGTTGCACGAGTACTTGATAAAGCAAAATGATGAAGTTTGATGAAAAAGTTGCAATTTTTACTATACTGAGCTTGGTCTCTTGTAAATGAAAATATAACTATGCTAATACTATGTAATAATCATATTCAATATTACAAAAAATAGATTCATTAGTTTAAGATAAACATATCAAATTTACTGCTAATCGCAGGTGGAATGCCTATGGTGCTCGTAAACATCTGGGTCCTACTTATAATCAGGTCCTCAAATATGATGCCAATCTTGATACTGAGCCCATCCCTATTGCTCATTTGTACTTGATATTGTCCGAGATAACCCTCCTGATAGTACATTGGGTAAGAGACTGGCCATCCTTGCTCAGGATAATGAGAGGCAGTATCATACTGTGGCCTTGGAATGTACCTATGTAAAGATGGATATTGCATATGAGAATACTCCTCAGGATATGATTATTGGGAGTATACATCTGAATCATATGTAGGAGAAGGGCTATAATATGCACTTTGACTATCTGATTCTCCAATGGATTGCTCTAGTTGATGATGATGACGACCTAACTTGATCAAACTCCAACTTGCTTCTCGGAACAACTTGCTCCATCCATGCCATAAACTCCAAATATGCTCGATGTCAACGTTCCTCAGTTATTCTCAACTCCTTATGAAAAGGATTCAAAATATCCGCAGCTTGTGTGCCACGTCCTGCAACAATTCTTCTCCCCCTTCTATAGGCCAGCAACTCCTCGTTCTGATATCTGGATCTAGGTCGGGCTCCATGGTATTAATCCTATGAGTAAACTCTATGCCTCTAGTAAAAGGTTGATCCCATATGCTTCACCATCTCCTCTACCCTGACCATCATGCTCCTCAGATCCATCATCACTCGTGCTATCATTATCATCATCGCTATTATCATGAGATGATCTAGGCAATTTAGGATCTGACGGCTCAGTTCTCTCGCTATCATGAATTACCCTACTGGATAAATTGCTGCCTTTCCCTTTGATTCGGACTTCCCACAACTCTCCTTAACTGCAACTCTGGCTCCCTCTCAAGCTCTGACTGACCTTTACCTGTTGACTTACCCTACCTCTACTACTGCTCTCAATGCCTTGGCTATCTCTGGAGACCCATGTGTAATGTGTTGCACTAAAAACATTCTGCAATCAAATCATTGATTAGAATTCTCAAATCGCCAACTACATGCTACCATCATCTCCTCAGCATCTTGCATTCCACTCTGAACCGGAGATAAATGAGAGGCCACACATTGAACCCCATCTTGTACCCCTGCCTTATGTGCTATTATTTTGCATGGTTGGGGAGGATCTCTTGGCTCATCCAACATCGGTGGGTCCCGTGCTTTCTGAGCTGCAACCCAGCCCAGCATAGGATCCTCTTCATCATGGACAAAATCCTCCTCGAATAAGTCATCTTGCTTAGGCTCTTTCCCCTTATTCACATACTTGAGCTTCAATCTCATATTGTAGTGGATAAAAACCTGATCTCTCAATCTTTATGAGGTTAGGCGGTTTCCAATTTTCATATGGATCAGAGCAAATGTACTTTAGTTGTGCTCGCATCCACTTGATGAGACAGTTTGCGATAGGATCCGAATGGCAATCTTTCTTAGATTTGGTGTGGATGTGCCCCATTGGACCCACCACTCCCATGTAAATAATACGTATCTATATAAATGCTTATTTCCTCAGCTATACATAGATTGAAAGATAATAAAAAATAGTCCCATAATTATACCGGGTGACATTTTAGATATGGATCTGTGTGCTCCATGTTCTCCAAAGCTCCCTTTCCTCTCATGAAAAATTTTCATCTGCCCAATTAATAGACTTCTCATTGGAGGTCATTTAATTTCAATAACTTATATAATTCAAAAATACACTAGCAATCCTACTTAGGCATGTACTCTTTTATTTCCTCACTTATAGCTTCTGCAACCAAGTTTGGATCACTTTGTAGCCTATACAGTATACACCACATTCCTCGGAGCCATCAGCAGCTCCTCATCCAAGGCAACATTATTGTCATACTAGTACTTAGGATTTAAATAGTAGGCTGTACAAAAAATAAGGACAATATTGATTAAGAGCAAAGACATCAACAGATTATTGATAAAGGATAAATGAGATTTGAGATTCAAGCAAGTTTTACCTGCCAAGTGCAATTTCTTCCCCATTTGAGTATCCCACCTATCCTCGATGACGTGCAAATTGTAACAACCCAGGACCTCATCCAAAATGGCTAGCCGAAAAGTATTATTTGGGTTCCTTGATCCTATATAAGTGCCCAAGATCTATCCAGCGAATAACCGATGTGGGACTAAACACATACCCGCATGGATCCTCACATACTCACTCCATTTAAGCTCTGACGTTCTCGTCAGGCTAAGGGTTCAATCTATTCAAATCTAATTACAAGTACCACGATCAACCCATGGTCAGCCCCAATAGATCTGTGCTGTTGTGTCCCTAGTCCACATAGATTATGAGCTGGGTTCACCCTGATACCATTAAATGTCACGACCCTGATTCGGACATGATTTGTCGCACCCTAAATCCGGCCAGTGGCACGGCCGTGCTACTACAGGCTATTGCCCATATTAGCATGAAACCACAAAATCAAGTCATGATAGATAGTATTTATTCATAAAATGTTTTCCAAAGGCATCGGTACAGAGCTTCTACAATCATCCGGATATCCAAAGTACATCACCCTAAACCCTAGACTTCGGGCTCCCTACTCCTAGCATCTTACTGATCTGAAAAAGGAACCATATGGGGAGAATGAGTTTTATGACTCTGTAAGTAACCATGTACTACCATATTGGATCAAGCATAATATTTCTCATGCCAATGCATTAGTTAAAAAAGATAACAATTATAACAAAGTAAAGTATTTCATAGATAATATACTCAAACAAGTCATAAAGCAATGCATGCCTCAGCCATGCAAGTTTATAAAAATGATAATGCAATTCATATAAAATGCTGCCATCTATCCATGCTTTATAAATCATGCTCTCAGATGAATGTGCTGCTATGGTTACTATAATCCCGTGACAGGGTCGTATTCATAGTCGACGAGTTTTCATAACTCATATTCGTTACCAACTTTAACCCGTTGGCAGAGGGTCGTATTCGTTGAATGCTAGCTCTAGGGTGACGACTGACTTCTATTTCTAGAGGCGGGCATAGCTATCTAAGAGTTCATAAATTATTAATCTTTTCATATATCATACCTTCATAAATAGGTTGAAAAATGACAAATGACATCGTAAAGTTTTAAAATGCATAATCATACCATAAATATCATTTCCATGCAATTTATCATAACCATAATCCATACCCAATTCATGAAGGATGCAATTTAATCAAATTCATGAATCACATGCAATCATATGCTTGATCCTACTTTTGAGAAAATACGTCATAACAAATATATGTTTCTTTATTTTATACTTATAATTAAATAGTGTTTTGAAATCAATAAAATTTGTGCCAGGGTTACTTTGGTTCGCTCACAGAACCTAATCTCGTCCGACAAATCCTCTGTACCTATCAAATAGTTCAAAATGCATTATCATTATTCATTAAATTAAAACTCTGAAATGGACTTGAATAGATCTCAAGTCCCGACCGGATAATTCGGACTAAAACCTACATATTAAGTAGAGAGAGGAGATACACCCAGAACATGATCTCTCTTAATTATTATTTTATTCACTTATTCTATTATATATTATTTATTTATTTATATTTTATTTTTTTATTTTATAGGCGGATTTTTGAAATGGCCGTGGCACGTTCACCGTTGTGATGCTCGCGGTGGTTGAGCAGAATCGAAAGCCATTCAAGAGGCCGCGGCGTTTCTGCCCCCATAACGCACAGGCAGAGGATCGCGATCCTCTGTTCTATACTTTTATTTATTTTTTTTTGGGCCTTGGGCTGAAGTCGGCTGGGCCTCCTGGCTTCAGCCCTTTTTGGGGCATATTCTCCTATTCTTCCCTCAATAAAAATTGTCCTTGAAATTTACATATTTGAGTCTTCAAAAAGTTGTGGATGCCTCGCTCGCATTTCATCTTCAAGTTCCTAGGTTGCCTCCCTTTCCGAATGGTTACTCCACAGAATCTTCACATAGGGAATGATGCGCCGCCTCAAAATCTGCTCCTTGCGATCAATGATGCGTAGAGAAATTTCTTTATAAGTCAAATCTTTTTCAACCTGCAATGGCTCATACTCCACCACATGACTTGGATCCGAAATATACTTTCGTAGTAGAGAAACATGGAAGACATTGTGTACATTGGATAGCTCTGGTAGCAAAGCTAATCTATAAGCAACCTCTCCTACTCTGTTCAGAATCTCAAAAGGGCCAATGTCGTGAGGACTCAGCTTACTATGTCTCCCAAATCTCATGACACCTTTCGAGGGTGAAACCTTTAAGAAAACAAAGTCACCCTCTTAGAATCCCAATTCTCTTCTTCTTTTATCTGCCCGACTCTTCTGTCTGTCTTGAGCTGGCTTGAGCTTTTCTTAATAAGTAAAATCTTTTCTCTAGTATTTTGAACTAACTCAGGATCCAATAACTTCTCTCCAACATCATTCCAATGTATAGGAGATCTGCACTTTCTTCCACACAGGGCTTCATAAGGTGCCATCTGGATGCTAGAGCGATAACGTTATTATAAGCAAATTCCACCAAGGCTATTGATCATCCCAGCAACCTCCAAGATCAACTGTAGATGTCCTCAGCATATCCTCCAAGGTCTGGATCATCCTTTCTGGGTAAATATATACTTCAAGCTTTTGTAATCAGTGAATACCTCACATGACTCCCCATACAGGTAGTGTCGCCAAATATTTAAAGCAAAGACTACCGTTGTCAATTTTCAATCATGCGTCAGATAGTTTTGCTTCTAGGGCTTCAGCTGTCGAGAGGCATAAGTCACTATTTTATTATTTTGCATCAGTACACAACCCAACCCTTTCTTGGAAGCATCACTATAGATGGTGAAACCCCTAGCACTTGACGGCAGAGTGAGAATAGGAGCAGATATTAACCTTCACTTTATCTCCTGAAAGCTTTGCTCACAATCCTATCCCCATTCAAACTTTGCTCGTTTCAAGGTTAAACGAGTCAAAAGAGCAGCTATCCGGAAAAATCCTTCCACAAACCTTCTATAGTACCCAGCCAAACCTAAGAAGCTTTTGATCTCAATCATGTTTGTAGGACGAGGCCAGACCACCACTGCTTCTATTTTTTTTGAGTCCACTGATGCCCCTTCCTTGGAAACCACATGCCCGTGGAATGCGATGCTGTCTAGCCAGAACTCACATTTGCTCAATTTGGCATATAGCCTCTTCTCCTGTAGAGTCTGCAGCACCACTCGCAAGGGATCTTCATGTTCTTCTTTGCTCTTAGAATAGGTCAATATATCATCTATGAAAATAATGACAATGATCCAAGAACTGCCTGAAGACCCTGTTCATTAAATCCATAAAGGCAGCTGGTGCATTGGTTAGTCCGAACGGCATAACCAAGAATTCATAATGCCCATATCTAGTTCGAAATGTTGTCTTAGGCACATCCTCAGCTTGGCTTTTCAACTGATGATAACCAGACCGCAAATCTATCTTTGAGAAGACTTGGGCATCTTTCAGCTGGTCAAACAAATCATCAATCCGAGGAAAAGGATATTTATCCCTTACAATCACCTTGTTTAGCTCCCTATAATCAATACATAGCCGCAAGCTTCCATCCTTCTTTTCAAATAAGACAGGAGCTCCCCATGGAGAAACACTTGGGCTGATGAATTTCTTCTCTAAGAGTTCCTATAGCTAAATCTTCAATTCTCTCAGCTCTGCAAGGGCCATCCGATAAAGAGCCTTGGAGATTGGTCCAACACCCGGTATGAGATCAATTTTGAAATCAATCTCTCGATCAGGAGGTAGCCCAGGTAGATGCTCCGGAAAAATATTTGGATATCCTCTCACAATAGAAATATCATCCAACCTTGTTTCTTTTTGAGTGTCAACCACATAGGCTAGATGGGCCTGACACCCCTTTCTTAGCGCCTTCCTTGCACTCATAGCAGAAATAATGTGCAAAGAGGGCTTTATGGTGGAAGCATCACCTTGATAGAAGAATTCCAGCTCACCAGGTATCTGGAACACTACTCTTTTTCCAAAGCAGTCAATATGAAAATGATACTCGAACAGCCAATCCATCCCAACGATAACATCAAAGTCATGCATATCTAGTTTCACCAGGTCAGCTGACAACTCTCTCCTATATGAATTATGCAGTTCTTAAAACCAGAATCTACCACTACTGTCTTCGTGAGAGTAGCAACATGCAATGGCTCATCTAACTTATCAGGCATATAATTCAAAGATGCAGAGAACTTGGAGGATATAAAGGAATGAGTAGAGCTAGAATCAAACAGTACAGAAGCATCTACAGAGTTGATGGGATCCATACCTGTCACAACTCTGTCACTGGCACTAGCATCCTGCCAAGTCAGTGCGAAAACCCGTGCACCTCCTCTCTGTCTTTGATCAGCCGGCCTAGTAGGTGCAGTGTCATTCTTCTTTCCGGATTGTCTTGAGCCAAGTGTCCTGGCTGTCCACATGTGAAGCAGGCTCCCATCCTCTTCAGGCAAGGTCCAGCATGAAACTTACCACGGTAGTGACAAGCTTCAAATTTCTTCTTGTTTGGGTTGCCTCCAGAGTTCCTCGACCGGCTAATCTAATTCTCTATCACTTTGGGCTTCTTTTTGTCACCCCTTTCCTTCTCTGATCTCTCCCACTCAGCCTCAACCTTCAAAGCACTTTCTAGTATATCTCCGTAGCTAGTGAAAAGACGAGATGACAACTGGGATCATATCCCATATCTCAGGCCCTGCTCAAATCTATTTGCCTTACTCTTTTCAACCTCCATGAGCTGGGGACAGAACCAGCCTAACTCATTGAACTTGTTAGCATACTCCAGTATTGTCATGTCCTCTATCTGCCTCAAAGACGAGAAATCATTCTCTTTTGATAGCCTTACTGGCTCAGAAAAATACTGATCATAGAATATTCCCTTGAACTCATCCCAGGTCAGCTAATCATCTTCATTTTCAGTTGCAGCTTTCATAGCCGTCCACCAGAACACTGCATTTCCTCTCAGCATCGATACAACCAATCTGACCTTCACATTCTCGGGATACTGCAATGCATCAAACATCTCCATCTTTTGAATTCAGGTTTCTGCGACTAGAGGATCAGCTCCACCATCGAATATGGATGGATTGAGCCTCTAGAATCTCTCATAGTAAGACTCCATAGGCGGGGCAGGTTGTGCAGCAGCCTGCATCTGTTGCTGCTGCTAAAGGAGCTGAGCCACTACCTGGCAAACACCGGCTATGTCTTCCTGGGTGGCTGCGGAGTTAGGAGGTTGCTCAACTGGCTGGCTGGCAGCTCCATTCGTAGTAGCTCTTGCCCCTCTCTTTCTAGCCGCAATCTTGGCTAGGGTCTCCTACTCCATGGAGCTCATTGTTTTGCCTATCCCAAATATCAATATTTGTCAAGGACAGTAATTAAGATTTTTTTAATTATTTATTTCCATTCTTATTAAACAATGAAAATGATCTAGCTAAACTAATTCTAACTGCCCCTTACTAAAACCTTGGCCGAGATCGCAGCTAGAAAGAGGGGCAAGAGCTACTATGAATGGAGCTGCCAGCCAGCCAGTTGAGCAAGCTCCTAACTCTGCAGCCACCCAGGCAGACATAGGCGGTGTTTGCCAGATAGTGGCTCAGCTCTTTCAGCAGCAACAACAGATGCAGGTCGCTGCCCGACCTGCACCACCTATGGAGTCTTACTACAAGAGATCCCGGAGGCTCAATCCATCCATGTTCAATGGTGGAGCTAATCCTCTAGCCGCAGAGGCCTGGATTCGAGAGATGGAGAAGATGCTTGATGCATTGCAGTATTCTGAGAATGTGAAGGTTAGATTGGTTGTACCGATGCTGAGAGAAAATGCAGAATTCTGGTGGATGGCCATGAAAGTTGCAACCGAAAATGAAGATGATTAGCTGACCTGGGATGAGTTCAAGGAAATATTCTATGATCAGTACTTTTCTGAGTCAGTAAGGCTATCAAAAAAGAATGAGTTCTTGTCTTTGAGGCAGACAGAAGATATGACAGTACTGGAGTATGCTAAGAAGCTCAATGAGTTAGGTCGATTTTGTCCCCAGCTCATGGAGGTTGAAAAGAGTAAGGCAAATAGATTTAAGCAGGACCGGAGATATGGGATACGATCCCAGTTGTCATCTCATCTTTTCACCAGCTATGGAGATGTACCAGAAAGAGCTCAGAAGGTTAAGGTTGAGTGGAAGAGAGCAGAGAAGGCATTGCATCTTTTTCTGCATCTTTGAATTATATGCCTGATAAGTTAGATGAGCCATTGCATGTTGCTACTCCTCTCAAGAAGATAGTAGTGGTAGATTCTGGTTTTAAGAACTGCATAATTCATATAGGAGAGAGTTGTCAGCAGACCTGATGAAACTAGATATGCATTACTTTGATGTTGTCCTTCAGATGGATTGGCTGTCCGAGTATTATGCTCATATTGACTGCTTTGGAAAAAGGGCAGTGTTTTAGAAACCTGGTGAGCTGGAATTCTTCTATCAAGGTGATGCACCCACCATGAAGCCCTCTTTGTACATTATTTCTACTATGAGTGCAAGGAAGGCGTTAAGAAAGGGATGTCAGGCCTATTTAGCCTATATGGTTGATACTCAAAAAGAAACAAGGCTGGTTGATATTCCTGTTGTGAGGGAATATCCAGATGTTTTTTCGGAGGATCTACTTGGGCTACCTCCTATTTAAGACAGCATTTCGAACTAGGTATAGGCATTATAAATTTTGGGTTATGCCGTTCGGACTAACCAATGCACTAGCTGCCTTTATGGATTTAATGAACAGGGTCTTCGAGCAGTTTTGGATCATTTTGTCAATGTTTTCATAGATGACATATTGCTCTATTCTAAGAGCAAAGAAGAACATGATGATCACCTGCGAGTGGTGCTCCAGACTCTACAGGAGAAGAGGCTATATGCCAAGTTAAGCAAATGTGAGTTTTAGCTGGACAGCATCGCATTCTCCAGGCATGTGATTTCCAAAGAAGGGTGTCAATGGACCCAAAGAAAATAGAAGCAGTAGTGGTCTGGCCTCGTCCGACAAACATGACCGAGATCAAAAGCTTCTTGGGTTTGGCTGGGTACTATCGAAGGTTTGTGGAAGGATTTTTTCGGATAGCTGCTCCTTTGACTCATTTAACTCAGAAACAAGCAAAGTTTGAATGGGGCGAGGATTGTGAGCAAAGCTTTCAGGAGTTAAAGCGAAGGTTAGTATCTGATCCTATTCTCACTCTGTCGTCAAGTGCTGGAGGTTTCACCTTTTATACTGATGCCTCCAAGAAAGGGTTGGGTTGTGTACTGATGCAAAATGATAAAATGGTAACTTATGCCTCTAAACAGCTGAAGCCCTATGAGCAAAACTATCCGGCGCATGATTAGGAATTGGCAGCAGTAGTCTTTGCTTTAAAGATTTGGCGATATTACCTGTATGGGGAGTCATTTGAGGTATTCACTGATCATAAAAGCTTGAAGTATATATTTACCCAGAAAGGATGATCCAGACCTTGAAGGATATGCTGACATGTACAATTGATCTTGGAGGTTGTTGAGATGATTATATAACCTTGGTGCAAATTGCTTATAATAATGTTTTCATTCTAGCATCCAGATGACACCTTATGAAGCCCTGTATGGAAGAAAGTGCAGATCTCCTATACATTGGGATGATGTTGGAGAGAAGTTATTGGATCCTGAGTTAGTTCAAAATACTAGAGAAAAGATTTTACTTATTAAGAAAAGCTCAAGCCAGTTCAAGACAAACAGAAGAGTCGGGCAGATAAAAGAAAAAGAGAATTGGAATTCTAAGAGGGTGACTTTGTTTTCTTAAAGGTTTCACCCTCGAAAGGTGTCATGAGATTTACGAGACATAGTAAGCTGAGTCCTCACTACATTGGCCCCTTTGAGATTCTGAACAGAGCAGGAGAGGTTGCTTACAGATTAGTTTTGCCACCAGAGCTATCCAATGTACACAATGTCTACTATGTTTCTATACTGTGAAAGTATATTTCGGATTCAAGTCGTGGTGGAGTATGAGCCATTGCAAGTTGAAAAAGATTTAACTTATGAAGAAATTCCTCTACGTAGCATTGATCGCAAGGAGCAGATTTTGAGACGCCGCACCATTCCCTTTGTGAAGATTCAATGGAGTGACCATTCGAAAAGGAAGGCAACCTGAAAACTTGAAGATGAAATGCGAGTGAGGCATCCACAACTTTTTGAAGACTCGGATATGTAAATTTCAAGGACAAATTTTTTTTAAAAAAATATGAGAATAGGCCCCAAAAAGGGCTGAAGCCGATAGGCCCAGCCAAGGCCCCCCCCCCCCCCCCAAAAAAAAAAAATACAAAACAAAGGATCGCGATCGTCATCCTCTGCCCGTGCATTACGGGGATGGAGACGCCGTGGCCTCTTAAATGGCATCCGTCAAGGATAGGGTTTCCTGAACCCACAACTGAGGTGCCAGAGCAGGAGGTCGCAACTCTTCTCGGAGCTAGGTAAGTCGTCTGATCTTGTTCCCTTCTTCCCTGCCTTCCTTTTCTTGTTTCCGAAATGAAACAGAGGAGGGACTCCACGGTGCTCGGCAGCAGTCGCTGTCGGCTCTCGGCCGGGGGCTCCAGTCGAACCGAAGTCTAGTCCCCTTCTTTCTCTTCAGTGGGCCAGAGGGCCTCGGTGAAGAGAAAGGAGACGGAAGGAGAAGAGAAGAAAGAAAAGAAGAAAAAAAACGAGGGGGGGCTCATCCACGTTTGGCCGCGAGTGTCGCAGGTACCGCTGGCCTCGGTCACGGCGGCCCGGTTGCAGGTAGCCCGGCCGTGAGCGCTGCGGCCGTCACGAGAAGTGGCCGCAGGCTCAACCGCGGGTGCTGCCAGCCTCAGCCCAGCCCTTCCCAAGCTCTCCGACGAGGATCATCCCCCTCTTTTGTGTTTGCAGGAGGAGAAGAAGAAAGGTGAAGAGAGGAGGAGAAGAAAGGAGAAGAAAGGAGAAGGGAGGAGAAGAAAGGAGAAGAAAGGAGAAGGGAGGAGAAGAAAGGAGAAGAAAAAGGAAGCTTCGGGAAGAAGAAAGGAAGAGAAGAAAAAGAAAAGAAAAAGAAGAAAAAAAAAAGAAAAAGAAGAAAAGAAAAAAAAGAAGAAAAAAAGAGAAAAGAAATAAATAAATATATATATATATAATAGAATAAGTGAATAAAATAATAATTAAGAGAGAGATCACGTTTTGGGTGTATCTCCTCTCTCTCTACAATAAGTAGGTTTTAGTTCGAACTACCTGGTCGGGACTTGAGATCTATTCAAGTCCATTTCGGGGTTTTAATTTAACGAATAATGAATAATGCATTTTGAACTATTTGATAGGTACATAAGATTTGTCGGAAGAGATTAGGGTTCTGTGAACGAACCAAAGTAACCATAGTACAAATCTTATTGATTTCAAATCACTGTTTAATTGTAAGTATGAAATAAAAAAATATATATTGTTATGATGTATTTTTTCAAAAGTAGGATCAAGCATATGATTGCATGTGATTCATGAATTTGATTAAATTGCATTCTTTACGAATTGGGTATGAATTATGGTTATGATAAATTGTATGAAAATGATATTTTTGGTATGATTATGCATTTTAAAACTTTACGATGTCATTTGTCATTTTTCAACTTATTTATGAAGGTATGATTTATGAAAAAGAATAATAATTTATGAACTCTCAGATAGCTATGCCTGCCTCTAGAAATAGAGGCCAGTTGACACTTTGGAGCTAGCATCCAACGTATACGGCCCTCTGCCAATGGGTTAAAGTTGGTAACGAATATGATTTATGAAAACTCGTCGACTACAAATACGGCCATGTCACGGGATTATAGTGACCATAGCAGCACATCCGTCTGAGAGCATGATTTATAAAGCATGGATAGATGGCAGCATTTTATAAGAATTGCATTATCATTTTATGAACTTGCATGGCTGGAGCATGCATTGCTTTATGACTTGTTTTGAGTATATTACCTATGAAATGCTTTACTTTGTTATAATTGTTATCTTCTTTAAATGATGCATTGGCATGAGAAATATTATACTTGATCCAATAAGATAGTACATGGTTACTTATTGAGTCATAAAACTCATTCACCCAATACAGTTCCTTTTTTCAGATCAGTAAGATGCTAGGAGCAGGGAACCCGAAGTCTAAGGTTTGGGGTGTACTTTGGATAATCCGGATGATTTTTAGAAGCTCTATACCAATGCCTTCATAAAACATTTTATGAATAAATACTATCTTTGTCATGACTTGATTTTGTGGTTTCGTGCTATTGCGGGCAATAGCCTGTAGTAGCACGGTCGTGCCACGGGCCGAATCTGGGGCGCGGCAAATCGTGTCCAGATTTGGGTCGTGACACAAATATGATGCTGCTTTCTTTTGTCCTACTGCTCCTATAATCTCTTCTTTGCAAGTTGACATCTTGGCATGTACATAGCCCATCTGAGAGAACTTCTCAGTATCTACTACCCACAGCACTACATACAAGGGCTCTACTGCCTTAACCACCTTGGAGCATCTGTTCCAAAAATCATTACTCAATATAATACCCTCAACACATCATCCCTTATTGGCCCTTGCATATTTAGAAGCCCTCCATTCATCAGAACTCATCATAGCCCTCAAACCAAGCTTATTATCAAGGAGGCTCTTCAATGCTATGTAGTTAGTGGCAAATCTTGTCAACCCTGGCCTAAGTAGCTCCCCTTGTACATCTTTTCTCATGAGAGCACGTACCCAAGGATGATTGTAGATGTATTTCGATACTACTTGTAGTGCAGACACTAGTACCGGACCGCCTGTTACGCGGGGCCACGGTCGTCGCAAAAGGATGGTCCAGCCACTTTCGTAAGTTGATGCAAGACGGCTACGGGAAAGAGGAAAAAAAGAAGAGAAAAGGAGGAGAAAGAAGAAGAGAAAGGAGGTTTTTCATTCAATCATGCATTAACCCTAATCAAGTGCATGGACCCATATATATAGGGTCACAAAATAACAAAAAGACCCCTACAAATAAAATAATCCCAAAAAGCCCTAAAATAATAATATGCAAATAAACCCAATCAACATAAAATTAAATAACATAAATTAAATCAATCCAGCCACAATGAAAATAGTTGGACCATCCTCCTGTGACGACCGTGGCCCCGCGTAACAGGCAGTCCGGTACTGGTGTCCGCACAAACTCTCCCCACGTGGGAAGAAGTCGACCTCGACGACCGCGGCTCGGTGCAGGTCTGATAATACTCCAAAAGGTTCGAATCAATATGCTGGAGTTCCTCCCATGTAATCCAAGTCGAATCGGACTCCGGTCGTCCTCTCCAACGAACCAAGAAGCGCTGAATGCTCCCAGCACTGGATAAAAACAGCTTGCTCGTCCTCTCCAACGAACCAAGAAACACTGAATGCTCCCAGCACTGGATAAAACAGCTTGCCCGTCCTCTCCAACGAACCAAGAAGCGCTGAATGCTCCAGCACTGGATAAAACGGCTTGCTTGTCTAAAATGACATCAATGAGTTCTTTTTGTGCTGGTGGGAATGGTATGAAATCAGGGATAGGGGAAGCAGCGGGCTCAAGAGAGGGCTCAACGAAAGGGTCATTGGGGATGGATGTGGGACCCTTGTAAGCAACCAGATCTTCAATATTAAAAGTAGAGCTGATACCAAAATCAGATGGAAGGTCAATAACATAGGCATTCATGCCCATCCGGTGCAATACCTGAAATGGCCCAGCACTACGAGCCTGCAGTTTCTTAACGGTTTAATGCGGAAACTGCTTCGGCCGAATACGTACCATAACATAGTCCCCAAGTTGGAATATCTTATCCTGCCTATAGGAGTCAGCTTGTAGTTTATATTGAGCATTACTTGCATAGATGCGCTTTTGGATTTTCTGATGTAACTCATGGATGTCTTGTGCAAATGCATGTGCAGACTCGAAAATCTTAACATGTGATGATATGGGTAAAAGATCTAAAGGTTTTCTAGCTTTGTAACTATGCACGACCTCAAATGGACTCATGCCTATGGACCTATTGACCGAATTATTGTATGCAAACTGTGCGCAAGGAAGGACTCAATCCCAATTACCAATATGTTCGCCCACAAGGCACCGTAAGAGATTACCAAGACTCCGGTTGACCACTTCTGTTTGGCAGTCAGTTTGTGGATGATAAGTAGTAAAAAATTTGAGTTTCGTACCAACCGAGTACCATAATTTTTCAGAAGTAACTCATGAAAAGTACATCCCAGTCGGATACGATGGTCTTTGGGAGGCCATAGAGTTTGACAATCTCATCAAAAAAGAGTTTGGCCACTTTGGAGGCATCTGAGGTTTTGGAACAAAGGATAAAGTGGGCCATGTTGGAAAAATAGTCCACGACGACAAGAATGGAATCGTGTTTCCTGACGGTACGGGAAAGACCAAGCACAAGGAATTTTCAGGCCCTCTGGTATTGGCGCCCTTATCTGCTGCCCAATGAATTCATCCTTTACTCTGATCATGAAGCTCTTCGCTACTTTAATTCCCAAAAGAAACTAAACTCTAGGCATGCCAAATGGCTTGAGTTTCTCCAGAAGTACACTTTTGTCCTCAAACACATTAGGTGCCTCCAACACTGCTGCGGATGCACTGAGCCATCGAGTGACCCTCCTTTCGACAATGTCTGTGCATGTCACGGGCTTCGACCGACTCATAGATGACTACTTATCTTGCTCTGATTTTGGAAAACTCTACAAAACCCTTGCTGATGGACGAGGGCCCTCGATCAATGGGTTTCACCTTCAGATGGTTATTTGTTTAGGAAAGCAAAGCTTTGTATCCCACGAACATCAGTAAGAGATTTCTTGGTGTGGAAAGTACATACAGGTGGCCTTTTCGGGCATTTCGGACGGGATAAGACCATCGAAGAGGTGGAACGTCAATTCTTCTAGCCTCGCCTAAAAAGGCACGTTGCTAAATCATTGGCCAATGTCGAACTTGACAATTAGCCAAATATCGAAAACAGAACACTGGCCTATATACCCCTTTACCGGTACCCGATCGTCCTTGGCATGACATTAGTTTGAACTTTGTGCTTGGTCTTCCCTATACCGTCAGGAAACACGATTCCATTCTTATCGTCGTGGACCGTTTTTCCAAAATGGCCCACTTTATCCCTTGTTTCAAAACCTCAGATGCCTCCAAAGTGGCCAAACTCTTCTTTGATGAGATTGTCAAACTCAATGGCCTCCAAAGACCATTATATCCGACCGAAATGTATGTTTCATGAGTTACTTCTGAAAAACTTTGTGGCACTCGATTGGTACAAAAACTCAAATTTTTCATTGCTTATCATCCACAAACTGACAGCCAAACAGAAGTGGTCAACCGAAATCTTGGGAATCTCTTACGGTGCCTTGTGGGCGAACATACTCGTAATTGGAATTCAGTCCTTCTTATCGCACAGTTTGCATACAATAATTCGATCAATAGGTCTATAGGCATGAGTCCATTTGAGATCGTGCATGGTTACAAAGCTAGAAAATTTTTAGATCTTTTACCCATGTCACCACATGTTAGAATTTCTGAGTCTACACATGCATTTGCACAACACATCCATGAGTTACATCAGAAAATCCAAAAGCGCATCTATGCAAGTAATGCTCAATATAAACTACAAGTTGATTCCCATAGGAGGGATAAGATATTCCAACCTGGGGACTATGTTATGGTACGTATTCAGCCAGAGCGGTTTTCCGCATGGAACCGTTAAGAAACTGCAGGCTCGTAGTGTTGGGCCATTTCGGGTATTGCACCGGGTGAGCACGAATGCCTATGTTACTGACTTTCCATCTGATTTTGGTATCAGTTCTCCTTTTAATATTGAAGATCTGGTTGCTTACAAGGGTCCCACATCCATTCTTGATGACCCTTTCGTTGAGCCCTCTTTTGAGTCCGCTGCTTCCCCTATCCCTGATTCCATACCATCCCCACTTTCTTTGCCTCTCCCACCAGCACAAAAAGAACTCATTGATGCCATTTTAGACGAGCAAGCCGTTTTATCCAATGCTGGGAGCATTCATCGCTTCTTGGTTCGTTGGAGAGGACGACCGGAGTCCGATTCGACTTGAATTACACGAGAAGAGGTCCAGCGTATTGATCTGGACCTTTTGGAGTATTACCAGAGCTGCACCGAGCCGCGGTCGCCAAGATCGACTTCTTTCCATCGGGAGGAGTTGGTGCGGACACTAGTACCGGGACCGCCTGTTACGTGGGGCCACGGTCGTCGTAGGAGGATGGTCCAGCCACTTTCGTTGTAGGCTAGATTGATCTTGATTTTATGTTATTTTATTTTATGTTGATTAGGTTTATTTGTATATTGTTATTTAGAGCTTTTTGGGATTATTTTATTAGTAGGGGTCTTTTTGTTATTTTATGACCCTATATATATGGTTCCATGCATTTGATTAGGGGTTAATGCCATGATTGAATGAAAAGCCTCCTTTCTCTTCTTCTTTCTCCTCCCTCCTTTTCTCTTCTTCTTCTTCTTTTCGTAGCCGTCCTGCATCAACTTGCCTACTTTCTACTACTGACTTTACATTAGGTAGCTGCCCAATATCCTTCATCATCAAGTCTATACATGTGCTGCATAAGGGATCCAATACAGTTGTAGCTTTTCCAACATTAGATCCTTTCCCGCTTTCATGTAGTTTGCCCCATTGTCTGTGACCACTTGGACGATATACTCTCTCATCAACTATGTCCCTCATCAAGCCCAAATATAATTAGTTCATGTACTTTGTTTGAAGCATCGACTGAAGTATGAAAGATGGTCATCCTATCACATTAGTCTAGGAAGTTATAATGCTCCTCCTAGTAAGGTCCAGACAAACCATCAACATCAATGTCACCCCATAAGTCTTCCACTCCTTTTTATAACTCTTATCCAGGCTTTTGGCACGGTGACCTGCTGCTGCAATATGGTCCATGTATCTCATAGGGTGTAGGAGGATCAATACTGGACATGCCTTCTACACTGTACTTATCATCGATCCAAAGTAAGTATTCGCCTCTGCCCATGCTGAAATATGCTAGAGTGAAAACCAGTTGGAAATTGCCTCCCTATTTGTTTTTTCTTGTCGCTGTTTATTAGTCATCATCCTCAATTGCTCTTAACTCAAGATCTGGATATGTTGTAGGATCTAAATCCATGGTATGGTGGAACCTCTAAAGCTCTTTCTTCGATTTCTTCCCCAAATGCACCGAACAAAGACTTGATAGAAGATCTCATCCTCATAGACCGGCTCTCTCTAATCCAGCAGACTGTACATGTGAATGTGATCTCTCTACTACACCAAAAGCCACCACCCTTCTAAAATTGAGAGTCCCAAACTGTGCTCTATTCTCATACCTCCTCATGTTGCCACTGATCTTGTCAAGAGCCCCGAATAGCCCTCTCATAGATGAGCTGCCTCCAAGTCATTTGAATCAGAATAACCATCGTCATCATCCAAGTCTACGCTAATATATGATTAGAGATGTCGATGATCAAAGTGCTTCCCTTCGAGCTTTGGATGCTATCTTCACCTCCTTTTCTTTCTGCAAATGCTCCATCATTACTTGAACCTCTGTGATACCTTTGGACACTTCTTAACATCACTGAAGCCACCGACCAAGCGTTGCTTCAATCAGGTGACCTCACCTCCTTTATTTTCCAGCCCACAGTAATTATATTTCCATTGGTGGCGGTCCTTCCCCCTTTTTCCAAAATGCCATCCAATATTTGGATCCTTCTGCTGCTTACTATCAAGCTCCATCTAGTCAAGAAGATATATGCACTCCTTGCAATTTCATAATGCATTTTAAAATAATAAAAACTGTAAAATAAATTTCATGCCTCAAGATATTAATCATTCATGTAATTAATAATTATAAATATCTAGAAATTGGATTTAAGTTGCCTACACTATATCCACCCTTTTCCAAATTTATTATAATTTTTAATATTTTTTGATATTTTGTATTAAATAATAATTTAAAAATTATTAAATTTTTGAAAATAATCATCCATGCATGTAAATTACTTAGAGATTAATATTAATTTTCCCTAACTTTATATTCATTACATTCATTAATTTTCTAAATTTTAATTATATAATTAAATATTTTAATTATATAATTTAAAAATTGAAATTTATTTTTTTTGTAATTAACAAAATTCATAATAAGTAACTAGAAATTGGATTTAAGTTGCATATGCTATATCCAGCTATCCATCCTTTTCTATATTTATTATATTTTTTTTAATTTCTAAATATTTTTGTAATTAATAGAATTATTTTTATTAATTCATATAATTGTTACTTCATAATAAGTAGTTGTATATGCTATATCCACCCTTTTCTACATTTATTATAACCTTTGTAATTTCTAAAATATTTTTTAAATTTCTAAATATATTTTGTAATTAATAAAATTTATTTTTATTATTTCATGTCATTATTAAAATTCATAATAAGTAACTATAAATTGGCTTTAAGCTGCCAATGTTATATCTACCTTTTCTACATTTTCTTTGAATAATGTTAATTTAATAGCAAATCATCCAATTTGTAACATGTGGCACAAGTATGTTGCACATCTTGTCTATCATGAACTAAAAGCTAGTATATATTTTTAAAATTAAAGGTTATAAGAAATATAGCCACATGTCAACAATAGGTTGGAATCTATTAATTCCAAGTTATGGTTCCCATTTCAGGCATGAATTGAACCATATGTCAACTATGACCAATTGGTCATAGTAATCACGATATAAGTGACGATACTCAAAAAGAGGTCTTGCATTTAAGTAAAGATATCTAATATGGCACATGTTTTCAAAGAGGGCCCATTTATTAGAGGGCCCATTTATTGGAGAAACTAAAAAAAGATTTAGATATTTCTTAGCTTTTTTTTGAGAAAAATCATTTTAGACTATCAAGTATGCAATACATCAAAAAAGAATAAACCACATCCAATTATTAAAATTCATCTACTTTCTGCTTGATCAAGCCTAGGTTCATATGTTAGACTCATCTAAAAATTTGATAATCTTACAAAAATATAATACATATTTAAAAATAAAATTTACATCCTACCTACTCATAATATCTCATAATTTCATGCAAAAAATTTATCATAATTACCTTATTTTACTTTATTTTGGCTAAATTAATGATAGAGGAAGACCTTACCTTAATTATGCAAGATGGTTCTGATATAGAAGATGGAGCAACCTTCTTCCCTTCCTCTCCCTTCCTTTCTTCTCCTCTTTCTCTTGTTTTTTGGCTGCAATGGTAATTAGCCGATGCTTATAGCATCTCACTATCTCGATAGTGGGATCAAACTTCATAATGGGTGTTCCTTTCTTTTTTCCAAACAAGAGGTATTTCACAGCAGATTGTTACTTCAAATCTCAAATCATGTCAACTTTCAAATGTAGCAGGTGGCAGGTATGCTAATTGAAGAGAGGAAAGATTGGTGATTGAAGGACAATGCGAAGGAATCGTGCGAATCCACCTTTTTTCCCTTCATATGGATAGTTTTTCTTTTTCTTTTTCTTTTTTTGCCTTTTCAGTTTTTTGGGAAAAGTTGGCTTTTTCTCTTCCCCATGCACACGAGGTCCACTCTGGTCTCTGAGTAGCATGTTAGAGGAAAAAAAAGGACTCCCATGCCTCTAGCACCCCGTGACTCTCATGCAGGGGTAGAGACTGTATCTTTCACACCAAAGAAGGATTCACCTTTCTTAGTGCGAATTCACCGATGGAACGCACAATCATTGCTTTGAGATCTGTGCAGCCTAATGAATGAGGGAGTTTAGAATGCTTTGAGATCTATGTGGGACGTGATCTAGTGGATGACTCGCAAAATCTTCTTACGCACTAAAGATACAACCCGAACCCCTCACGCTGGCATGTCTCTCCGAGCGGTCCACTGCATTGAGTTCCTTGAGCGGGGCACATGGACTCCATCCACTCATCAATAGGTTCAGCTGTTTGGGAGAAAAAAAAAATGCAGTACTCTATCGTCCTCCTTCCCGAGAGATTCATGGCGCCGTGCTGTGCTCGTGGATAAATCGGAATGTGCTTCCGAGCGATCCGAGCTCGTAAAACAGGGAAGGAGGGGTTTCTGAGCAATCCAAGGCTCTAAGCCCGTGTTGTGGGAAAAACATCGAAGAAAGAGGGGCCACAAAATGACCTCCTCCCACCTCCTCCCAACGACGATGCCGATGCCAACGCATCAGCGGCAAAAAAGGTAAGTCCTTCCTCTCGACGACGAGTCAAAAGCCCAAAGCATCGTCTAAAAAAAAAAAAAAAAGGGCACATCCTGACCAGGATGGCCGTATCGGTGCATGACCCGGTCGGGATGAAGGCGGGACGGCCAGGACAAAGGACGGAAGTGAGTTTCAAGGTCCCACACCCATCCCATATGTTGTGATCTCACTGGAACGGGACGAGACAGCCGAGATAGCCACCATCCCACTGGCACTTCAATCCTTCATTAAGAATAAAAAACAAAAGAAAGGAAAATGATATTATATTGTGAACACAAGCATTTTAATTTTTAACCCGCTGGTTCTTTTTTTATACATTGTAATGTCGCTACATCAAGGCCTAAAGCATTTAGAAATTTTCATTAAAAACAAATGAGATAGTACTTAAGTATTTTCCCACCTATGCAGCCGAAGTGGTTGTATATGTATT